>NC_042983.1:31598890-31868890 GCF_901001165.1 Salmo trutta | reverse complement strand
TCACTGGGAGTTGTGCCAGGCTTTCACTCAATACTATAGAAATTCATTAATGGGTTTCATTATTTCTTCATTCTCATTTCAATCATATTGCATCTAATGTGGGCAACAAAACAACAGACTAGGGCTGAGGATGGGATCCATACTAGATAGACAGGAGTTGGGAGAGAGGAGGAGCTGCAGAATGTGCCAGAAGACGTGATGACTGACTATACCTGGGCTTCAGACAAGAGGTGTGGGACCAGACTGAGCACTGCAGCAGCTCAGCTCAGCACAACAAAACAAATGATCAACAAGAGCCATTCATCTTAGTCAGCAACCACAAAATCACTGTTTCACCGCATATTCAATATCTCATACCCCGGATGTCAAGAAAGAAAATATTCAACATTTATGGGCGTCATTCTGCACCCTGAAGGGTATGAGAAGTTTTATAAGAAAGATGTAATTTTACTTTGCCAAGTAGAACTACATTGTATAGGAGGGAAATGGATGGGAAATAGAGAAATGTAATGCTCAAACGAAATGCTTGTAGAAAACAACAAAAGGAAGTAGATTGACAGGGGAGTTGCTTTGTAACTATGTTATACCCCTGTTGCCCCTTCCACATAAAAAGCAGACCTAAAAACATAAATACTGGTAGTTCAATGTAGGACACCAAAAAGGTGTCTTTTCAACAATGCTGTCACTCGCCAGTATTTTGTTGAATTAAAACTCTGTAGGCTAACACTAGATCCACTTTGCGGGCCAGACGAGTACTGCAGGACGGGGCCTATGTGTGTTTCTTTAAGAGTGTTATAGCAGGTTAGCGTGACTGACTGGGCTGGGCTCTTGTCCTGTCTCGCTGTTGTGTGCAGTGCACTCTGATCCACACTGTTCTGGGCTTTAACTACAACCCTACGCCTTGAGCAATTACAGACACCAGCGTGACCACCAGTGGGAAGTCAGGATGCATTGGTGCTCCACTACAATTTCCTGTAGTGAATAATGCATCTATTGAATTAAATACATTATTTATATCTTCTCAGTAGAAAAAATATTCCTTTTCACCTGTGAAATTCAATGGCAAAGCCATACCAGATATTTCACATAAGATTAATGCATTACGTTTCCATTTCTAACATGTTCTATGGCCAGTGGCAATTTTAGCATGTACATCTTGGTGGGGCAAACTCCCCCAAATGTTTTCTAGATACATGCCAGCAAAGCCACTGCACAACACTAAACAATACATTAATTGCACTATAACGGTGACAAACGGTTCCCACAAACTGTTGGTGCCTACATAAAGCTGCCCCGACAGCGGAGTTTTCCTTTCAGCACCATAGAGTTTATCCTTACCACCGCTACACCTGGCTATCAGCGGAGCCTTGTCTGGCAGCGAAACAGTTCATTCAACCTCATTTACTGCCTTTTTATGGCTGACTTGCTTAAAACCTCTTAACCTCTCTGGGCCACTCAACAGCCAGTGTAATCCCGTGGCGCGATATTCAAATACCTTAGAAATGCTATTACTTCAATTTCTCAAACATATGACTATTTTACACCATTTTAAAGACAAGACTCGTTAATCTAACCACACTGTCCGATTTCAAAAAGGCTTTACAACGAAAGCAAAACATTAGATTATGTCAGCAGAGTACCCAGCCAGAAATAATCAGACACCCATTTTTCAAGCCAGCATATAATGTCACATAAACCCAAACCACAGCTAAATGCAGCACTAACCTTTGATGATCTTCATCAGATGACAATCCTAAGACATTATGTTATACAATACATGCATGTTTTGTTCAATCAAGTTCATATTTATATCAAAAACCAGCTTTTTACATTAGCATGTGACTAGCATGTGACTAGCATTCCCACCGAACACTTCCGGTGAATTTACTAAATTACTCACGATAAACATTCACAAAAAACAACAATTATTTTAAGAATTATAGATACAGAACTCCTTTATGCACTCGCTATGTCCGATTTTAAAATAGCTTTTCGGTGAAAGCACATTTTGCAATATTCTGAGTAGATAGCCCGGCCATCACAGGCTAGCTATTTTGACACCCACCAAGTGTGGTACTCACCAAACTCATATTTACTATTAGAAAAGTTTGATTACCTTTGCTGTTCTTCGTCAGAATGCACTCCCAGGACTTCTACTTCAATAACAAATGTTGGTTTGGTTCCAAATAATCCATAGTTATATCCAAATAGCGGCGTTTTGTTCGTGCGTTCAAGACACTATCCGAAGGGTAAAGAAGGGTGACGCGCCCGACGCGTTTCGTGACAAAAAAATTCAAAATATTCCATTACCATACTTCGAAGCATGTCAACCGCTGTTTAAAATCTATTTTTATGCTATTTTTCTCGTAAAAAAGCGATAATATTCTGACCGGGAGTCGTTGTTTTCATTCAAAGAGAGAGAAAGTAAACATGGTGTTGGCTCGTGCACGCGCCTCCAGTCTCATTGTCCTCAGATCGACCACTATCCAAATGCGCTAATGTTTTTCAGCCATGGCCTGCAAAGCCACCATTCATCGTTCTGGCGCCTTCTGAGAGCCTATGGGAGCATTAGAAAATGTCACGTTATGCCAGAGATCCCCTGTTTTGGTTAGAGATGATCAAGAAGGCCAAGAAATAGTCAGAGAGAGCGCTTCCTGTTTGGAATCTTCTCAGGTTTTGGCCTGCCAAATGAGTTCTGTTATACTCACAGACACCATTCAAACAGTTTTAGAAACTTTAGGGTGTTTTCTATCCAAATCAAACAATTATATGCATATTCTAGTTACTGGGCAGGAGTAGTAACCAGATTAAATCGGGTACGTTTTTTATCCGGCCGTGCAAATACTGCCGCCTATCCCCAACAGGTTTTAAGGATTAGCCCCTTTTTTTCAATTTTTGCATAAAATGACATACCCAACTCTAACTGCCTATAGCTCAGGCCCTGAAGCAAGGATATGCATATTCTTTGTACCATTTGAAGGGAAACACTTTGAAGTTTATGGAAATGTGAAAGGAATGTATTAGAATATAACACAATAGATCTGGTAAAAGATAATACAAAGAAAAAACCAACCGTTCTTTTGTATTTTTGTTTGTACCATCATCTTTGAAATGCAAGAGAAAGGCCATAATGTATTATTCCAGCCCAGATGCAAATTAGATTTTGGTCACTAAATGCCATCAGTGTATGTGCAAAGTTTTAAACTGATCAAATGAACCATTGCATTTAAGTTCAACATTTTGTATCAAGACTGCCCAAATGTGCCTAATTTGTTAATTAATAACTTTTCATGTTCAAAAATGTGCGCTCTCCTCAAACAATAGCATGGTATTCTTTCACTGTAATAGCTACTGTAAATTTGACAGTGCAGTTAGATTAACAAGAATTTAAGCTTTCTGCCAATATCAGATATGTCTATGTCCTGGGAAATTTTATTGTTACATACAACCTCATGCTAATCGCATTAGCCTACGTTTGTCACGACTTCCGCCGAAGTCGGCCCCTCTCCTTGTTCGGGTGGCGTTCGGCGATCGACGTCACTGGCTTACTAGTTACCACCGATCTATGTTTCCCTGTTCGTTTGTTTTTGTCTTTATTATACACACCTGTTTCTTATTCCCTGATTATGTTCATTATTTAACCCTCTGGCGTTCATGTTTGTCTTATCCGTGATTGTTTCCTGTTTTGTAGTTGTTGGAGGTGTTTCTCCCAGCCATGTTTTATTACTGTGGGAGAAGTTGGATTGTTGTTTTTTGAGTAAAATGTTTTGTTTGCACTCATCCCTGTGTCCTGCGCCTGACTCCGATACTTCTCCTACGAAAAGCATTACAGAATCACGGACCACTAATATGGAGTCAGCAGGAACAGCCAGTACTCCTAGTCCAGTAAAGGAGCGCGTCCAGCAGCACGCGATCATGTTACATAGTCTCGGGACAGCCATGGATCTCATGCTGCAGACTATGGACAGTATTGAGAGAAGAGGATTTCCCTTTGACCCAGCCATTCCATCGCCACCAGAACCACATAATACACACATGCTCAACCATCCGTCATCACTATCCAGTGGGATTCGGCTCTCGCTCCCAGGAGCGTTTGACGGAACAGCTGCCGGGTGCCAGGGGTTCCTACTCCAGCTGGAGCTCTACCTGGCGGCTGTCCAGCCGGCACCTTCGGGACGCAAGAGAGTGAGCGCTCTCATCTCCTGTCTGACTGGTAAAGCCCTGGAGTGGGCCAACGCCATCTGGGAAGGGGAAGGCCCTACTCTGGATAACTACGAGGACTTCTCCCGCCGCTTTCGGGCAGTATTTGATCATCCACCGGAAGGGAGAGCGGCGGGGGAGCGATTGTTGCATTTAAGACAGGGGATGAGGAGCGCTCAGGAGTTTGCGCTGGACTTTAGAACTCTGGCGGCGGGTGCGGGATGGAATGAGCGGGCCCTGATCGACCACTACAGGTGTGGTTTGCGAGAGGACGTTCGTCGGGAGCTAACCTGTAGGGACACCACCATCCACCTGGACCAGCTGGTGGACTTATCGATCCGGCTGGATAACCTGTTGGCCTCCCGCGGACGTCCGAATTGGGGTTCGTTGGTTCCATCCCCCAGCCCCTTAGACCCAACACCTATGGAGTTGGGAGGGGCTGGTACGAGGGAGACCGGAGGGGGAACCATTCCATGCACTAGCTGTGGCCGCAGAGGACACACTGCTGGTCGGTGCTGGGGAGGTTCTCCAGGAAGTCGAGGTGGTAGGCGGAACACTGGTGGTTCATCTCAGGTGAGTAGGCACACGACTCACCCAGACCCCCCTGTTGCTCACATGTGGTTATCTATAGGATTTCCGGGGTTCTCCCCGCATTCCCAGCATAAGGCGCTAGTAGATTCAGGCGCAGCTGGGAACTTTATTGATCGGTCTTTGGCTCATAGATTAGGGATTCCTATTGTTCCCGTTGATGTTCCCTTCCCTGTACATGCCCTAGATAGTCGTCCTTTGGGGTCGGGGCTGATTAGGGAGGTCACGGCTCCCATTGCTATGGTGACGCAGGGGTGCCATGAGGAGAGAATTAGTCTCTTTCTGATTGACTCTCCTGCGTTTCCCGTTGTTTTGGGTCTTCCCTGGTTGGCTTCTCATGATCCTATTATTTCGTGGCAACAGAGGGTTCTCCAGGGATGGTCCTGTCAGTGTTCAGGGAGGTGTTTAGGTGTTTCCTTAAGTGCCACTACGGTGGAAAGTTCAAACCAGGTTTCCACCATGCACATTCCCCCCGAATATGCCGATTTGGCAATCGCCTTCTGTAAAAAGAAGGCGACTCAATTACCACCCCATCGACCGGGGGATTGTGCGATAAATCTCCAGGTGGGCGCTGCCCTTCCCAGGAGTCACGTGTATCCTCTGTCATAGGAGGAGACGGAGGCTATGGAGACATATGTCACCGAATCTCTGGGACAAGGATACATTCGGCCCTCCATTTCACCTGTCTCCTGGAGTTTCTTTTTTGTGAAGAAGGATGGAGGTGCATTGACTATCGAGGTTTGAACCAGATTACGGTAAAATACAGTTACCCGCTGCCTCTTATCGCTAGTATGACAGAGTCATTGCACGGGGTGCGCTTCTTCACAAAATTGGACCTCAGGAGCGCGTACAACCTGGTGCGTATCAAGGGAGGGGATGAGTGGAAGACGGCATTTAGCACCACTTCTGGGCACTATGAGTACCTCGTCATGCCGTATGGGTTAATAAATGCTCCATCTGTCTTCCAATCATTTGTGGATGAGATCTTCAGGGACCTGCACGGGCGGGGTGTAGTGGTGTATATAGATGACATTCTAATATACTCCACTACCCGCGCTGAGCATGTGTCCCTTGTACGCATGGTGCTTGGTCGACTGTTGGAGCATGACCTTTACGTCAAGGCGGAGAAATGTCTGTTCTTCCAACAGTCCGTCTCCTTCCTTGGGTACTGTTTGTCCGCGTCAGGGGTAGAGATGGAGGCTGACCGCATTTCAGCCGTGCGTAATTGGCCGACTCCAACCACGGTAAAGGAGGTGCAGCGTTTTTTAGGGTTTGCCAACTACTACCGGAGGTTTATCCGGGGTTTTGGCCAGGTGGCGGCTCCCATTACCTCCTTACTGAAGGGGGGACCGGTGTGACTGTGGTGGTCGGCTGAGGCGGACAGAGCTTTTGGTAACCTGAAGGCTCTGTTTACCACGGCTCCAGTGCTGGCGCATCCTGATACCTCCTTAGCGTTCATAGTTGAGGTGGACGCATCCGAGGCTGGAATAGGTGCTCTGCTATCTCAGCGCTTGGGTAAGCCACCAAAACTCTGCCCCTGTGCTTTCTTTTCGAAGAAACTCAGCCCGGCGGAGCATAACTATGATGTGGGGGATAGGGAGTTGTTGGCTGTGGTCGGGGCTCTGAAAGCGTGGAGACATTGGCTTGAGGGGGCTAGACACCCTTTCCTCATTTGGACTGACCACTGAAATCTGGAGTATATTCGGGCAGCGTGGAGACTGAACCCTCGCCAGGCTAGGTGGGCTATGTTTTTCACACGCTTTGCTTTCACCCTTTCCTACAAACCAGGTTCCCAGAACGTGAAGGCAGACGCACTGTCCCGGCTGTATGATACAGAGGAGCGGTCCACGGAGCACACTCCCATAATTCCAGCTTCTTGCCTGGTGGCACCGGTGGTATGGGAGGTGGACGCGGACATCGAACAGGCGTCACGTGCAGAACCCACTCCCCCCAGTGTCCCGTTGGGCGCGTGTACGTTCCGTTTGATGTTCGCGATCGTTTGATCTGTTGGGCCCACACATCACCCTCCTCTGGTCATCCTGGTATCGGTCGGACGGTGCGCTGCCTTGCGGGGAAGTACTGGTGGCCCACGTTAGCTAAGGACGTGAGGGTTTATGTCTCCTCCTGTTCGGTATGCGCACAGTGCAAGGCACCTAGACATCTGCCCAGAGGGAAATTACAACCCCTTCCCGTTCCGCAACGACCGTGGTCACACCTATTGGTGGATTTTGTGACGGATCTTCCCCCGTCACGGGGTAACACCACGATCCTGGTCGTTGTGGATCAGTTTTCTAAGTCCTGCCGTCTCCTTCCTTTGCCCGGTCTCCCTACGGCTCTACAAACTGTGGAGGCCCTGTTCACCCATGTATTCCGGCACTACGGGGTGCCTGAGGACATAGTGTCTGATCGGGGTCCCCAATTTACGTCTAGTCTGGAGGGCGTTTATGGAACGCCTGGGGGTCTCGGTTAGCCTTACCTCGGGTTTCCACCCCGAAAGTAACGGGCAGGTGGAAAGAGTCAACCAAGAGGTGGGTAGGTTTCTGCGGTCCTATTGCCAGGACCGGCCGGGAGAGTGGGCGTCGTTTATCCCCTGGGCGGAGATGGCCCAAAACTCCCTACGCCACTCTTCAACTAATCTTACCCCTTTTCAGTGTGTGCTAGGTTATCAGCCGGTCCTGGCTCCATGGCATCAGAGCCAGATCGAGGCTCCTGCGGTGGATAAATGGTTTCGGCACTCGGAGGAGACATGGAACGCTGCCCATGTACGACTACAACGAGCCATCAGGCGGCAAAAGGCGAGTGCCGACAGCCACCGCAGTGAGTCCCCGGTTTATGCACCGGGGGATCGGGTCTGGCTCTCGACCCGAAACCTGCCCTGCCGGAAGCTGGGTCCGCGGTTTGTGGGGCCTTTCAAAGTCCTGAGGAGATTGAACGAGGTTTGTTATAGGTTACAACTCCCCCCTGATTATCATATTAACCCCTCGTTCCATGTGTCTCTCCTCAGGCAGGTGGTGGCTGGTCTGCTCCAGCAGTCTGAGGTACGGGAGGTTCCTCCGCCCCCTCTGGATATCGAGGGGTCCCCGGCGTATACAGTACGAGCCATTATGGACTCCAGACGTCGGGCGAGGGGCCTTCAGTACCTCATGGAGTGGGAGGGGTACGGTCCGGAGGAGCGAAGCTGGGTACCGGCGGAGGACATCCTGGACCCATCATTAATCCAGGAGTTTCACCGCTTCCGTCCGGATCGCCCTGCTCCCCGTCCTCCGGGTCGTCCCCGAGGCCGGTGTCGGCGCACTGCTGGAGCCGCGCGTCAAGGGGGGGTACTTTCAGTCGGCCCCTCTCCTTGTTCGGGCAGCGTTCGGCGATCGACGTCACCGGCTTACTAGTTGCCATCGATCTATGTTTCCCTGTTCATTTGGTTTTGTCTTTATTATACACACCTGTTTCTTATTCCCTGATTATTTTCATTATTTAACCCTCTGGCGTTCATGTTTGTCTTGTCTGTGATTGTTTCCTGTTTTGTAGTTGTTGGAGGTGTTTCTCCCAGCCATTACTGTGGGAGAAGTTGGATTATTGTTTTTTGAGTAAAATGTTTTGTTTGCACTCATCCCTGTGTCCTGCGCCTGACTCCGATACTTCTCCTACGAAAATCATTACAACGTTAGCTCAACCGTCCCGTGGACGGGGACACCGATCCCGAAGAAGTTTTAAATAAATGTGGTTTCTACTGACAATTGAGATATACAAACTATGGTATAAGGGAACGAAGAGCTGATAAGAGGCTATCCATAATTTAGATTAAGACATTAATGAGCGAGCTAAAACGGACATAGTCAATATAACTATTTGTTCAGCACTTTTGAAATGTACAGCGACAGAATTCAGAACATGGGCCGTTCTCACAGTATTCTCCCTGTACACCATGTCAGAACCATATGATAAATAAAGGGGGCATATATGCAGACAATGAAAGCTTTTACAATATTCGATGATGACATTTCTCTAAAACAGGCTATAGGCTACATGTGCACCCCCAAGTCAGAACAGTAGGCGAAGTTATGAGGGGGGAAAGGGACAAAATTATTAGTGTGAGGCATATGGGCTACTAACAGCTTACTGCACAATATGCACTTAGTATTACTTTCTTAGTTACAGTATACAAGATGGCGTAGCAGTTGGATGTCTGTTTTGTCTTGTCCCGTCCCGTCCCGTGTATATATCGTTTTTTTTTGTATGTATTTCATATATATTTTTAATCTCAATTTCAATCTACGGACTGAACATACTCTCCTGAAACTCGCCTCACCCAATGTGGTATGGATCTGCTATTTTTTATACTTCCGGAACCCCTATCAGAAGCTAGCCAGCTAACTAGCTAGTAGTCAGTTAGCCACTGATAGCGGTCATCACCGTTAACTCAGACATCAGCCAGCCTCAGCCCGGTCAATTCCTACCAGTCTGCACAGCGCGATATCAACCGAGAGCATATCGGACTGCTTTTTCTCTACCACATCTCCGGATTCCTACCGCAAGCTCTGAACCTTTACACCGGATCATCGTAGCTAGCTAGCTGCTATCCGAGTGGCTATTCCTGGTTAATGTCTCTGTCCCGAAGCAAGCAGCTGTTAGCCTGGAGCTAGCCTCGAGCTAGGCCCATCTCCTGGCTAGCCGAAGAGGTCCATCAGCCAATTGTTGGGTTACAATACCTCTTTTGCCAATTGGCCTGGACCCTTTACTGCCGACACGGAGCCCCACCAATCCAATATGACTGGTCTCCAGCTCACCTAGCGTAGTAGCGACTACTGAATTGGCTCCCTGACTCATCTATTGCTACTCACTGGACCCTATGATCACTCAGCTACACATGCCTCTCCCTAATGTCAATATGCCTTGTCTATTGCTGTTTTGGTTAGTGATTATTGCCTTTTTTCACTGTAGAGCCTCCAGCCTTACTCAATATGCCTTAGCTAGCCCTTTTGTTCCACCCCCCACACATGCGGTGACCTCACCTGGCTTAAATGGTGCCTCTAGAGACAAAACCTCTCTCATCGTAACTCAATGCCTAGGTTTACCTCCATTGTACTCACATCCTACCAAACCCTTGTCTGTAAATTATACCTTGAATCTATTCTTCCATACCCAGAAATCTGCTCCTTTACTCTCTGTTCCGAATGCACAAGACGACCAGTTCTTATAGCCTTTAGCCGTACCCTTATCCTACTCCTCCTCTGTCCCTCTGGTGATGTAGAGGTTAACCCAGGCCCTACAGACCCCAGCACCACTCTCATTCTCCAGGCGCTCTCATTTGTTGACTTCGGTAACCGTAAAAGCCTTGGTTTCATGCATGTTAACATTAGAAGCCTCCTCCCTAAGTTTGTTTTATTCACTGCTTTAACATACTCTGCCAACCTGGATGTCCTAGCCATGTCTGAATCCTGCCTTAGGAAGCCCACCGAAAATCCAGAAATGTTCATCCCTAACTATAACATTTTCCGCCAAGATAGAACTGCCAAAGGGGGCGGAGTTGCAATCTACTGCAGAGATAGCCTGCAGAGTTCTGTCATACTATCCAGATCTGTGCCCAAACAATTCGAGCTTCTACTTAAAAAAAACACCTTTCCAGAAACAAGTCTCTCACCGTTGCCGCTTGTTATAGACCCCCCTCAGCCCCCAGCTGTGCCCTGGACACCATATGTGAATTGATTGGCCCCCATCTATCTTCAGAGTTCATACTGTTTGGTGACCTAAACTAGGACATGCTTAACACACCAGCCATCCTACAATCTAAATTAGATGCCCTCAATCTCACACAAATTATCAAGGAAACTACCAGGTACAACCCTAAATCTGTAACCATGGGCACCCTCTTAAAAATCATCCTGACCAACTTGCCCTCTAATTACACCTCTGCTGTTTTCAACCAGGATCTCAGCGATCACTGCATCATTGCCTGCATGCGTAATGGGTCCGCGGTCAAAGGACCACCCCTCATCACTGTCAAACACTCCCTAAAACATTTCAGCGAGCAGACCTTTCTAATCAACCTGGCCGGGTATCCTGGAAGGATATTGACCTCATCCCATCTGTAGAGGATGCCTGGTTGCTCTATAAAAGTGCTTTCCTCACCATCTTAAATAAGCATGCCCCATTCAAACCCTAACCCTAGAACTAAGAACAGATATAGCCCTTGGTTCACCCCAGACTTGACTGCCCTTGTCCAGCACAAAAACATCCTGGGACGTTCTGCATTAGCATCGAATAATGCCCACGATATGCAACTTTTCAGGGAAGTCAGGAACCAATATACTCAGTCAGTTAGGAAAGCTAAGGCTAGCTTTTTCAAACAGAAATTTGCATCCTATAGCAATAATTCCAAAGATATTTGGGACACTGTAAAGTATATGGAGAATAAGAGCACCTCCTCCCAGCTGCCCACTGCACTAAGGCTAGGAAACACTGTCACCACTGATACATCTACGATAATCAATAATTTCAATGAGCATTTTTCTATGGCTAGTCATGCTTTCCACCTGGCTACCCCTACCCCAGCCAACATCTCAGCACCCCCTGCAGCAACTTGCCCAAGCCCCCCCCCCCTGCTTCTCCTTCACCCACACAGACAGCTGATGTTCTAAAAGAGCTGCAAAATCTGGATCCTACAAATCAGCTGGGCTAGACAATCTCGACCCTCTCTTTCTAAAATTATCCTCCGAAATTGTTGCAACCCCTATTTCTAGCCTGTACAACCTCTCTTTCGTATCAACTGAGATCCCCAAAGATTGGAAAGCTGCCGTGGTCATCCCCCTCTTCAAAGGGGGAGACACTCTAGACTCAAACTGTGATAGACCTATTTCCATCCTGCCCTGAATTTCGAAAATCTTCGAAAGCCAAGTTAACAAACAGATCACCGACCATTTCGAATCCCACCGTACCTTCTCCACTATGCAATCTGGCTTCCGAGCTGGCCATGGGTGCACCTCAGCCACGCTCAAGGTCCTAAACGATATCATAACCGCCATCGATAAAAGACAGTACTGTGCAGTTGTCTTCATTGACCTGGCCAAGGCTTTCAAATCTGTCAATCACCACATTCGTATCGGCAGACTCAATAGCCTTGGCTTCTCAAATGACTGCCTCGCCTGGTTCACCAACTACTTCTCTTCAGTGTGTCAAATCGGAGGGGCTGTTGTCTGGTTCTCTGGAAGTCTCTATGGGGGTGCCACAGGGTTCAATTCTCAGGCCTGCTTTTTTCTATGTATACATCAATGATGTCGCTCTTGCTGCTGGTGATTCTCTGATCCACTTCTATGCAGACAACACCATTCTGTATACATCTGGCCCTTCTTTGGACACTGTGCTAACAAACCTCCAAATGAGCTTCAATGCCGTACAACACTCCTTCCGTGACCTCCAACTGCTTTAAAAGGCTAGTAAAACTAAGTGCATGCTCTTCAACCGATTGCTGCCCGCACCCTCCCACACTCCCAGCATCACTACTCTGGAAGGTTCTGACTTAGAATATGTGGACAACTACAAATACCTAGGTGTCTAGTTAGACTGTAAACTCTCCTTCCAAACTCACATTAAGCATCTCCAATCCAAAATTAAATCTAGAATTGGCTTCCTACTTCGCAACAAAGCCTCCTGCACTCATGCTGACAAACATACCCTCGTAAAACTGACTATCCTACCGATCCTTGACTTCGGCGATGTCATTTACAAAATAGCCTCCAACACTCTACTCAGCAAACTGGATGTAGTCTATCACAGTGCCATCCGTTTTGTCACCAAAGCCCCATACACTACCCACCACTGCGACCTGTATGCTCTTGTTGGCTGGCCATCACTACATATTCATCTCCAAACCCACTGGCTCCAGGTCACCTATAAGTCTTTGCTAGGTAAAGCCCCGTTATCTCAGCTCACTGGTCACCATAGCAACACCCACCCATAGCACGCGCTCTAGCAGGTATATTTCACTGGTCATCCCCAAAGCCAACACTTCCTTTGGCCGCCTTTCCATCCAGTTCTCTGCTGCCAATGACTGGAACAAATTGCAAAAATCACTGAAGCTGGAGTCTTATATCTCCCTCTTTAACTTTAAGCATCAGCTGTCAGAGCAGCTTACCGATCACTGTACCTGTACACAGCCAATCTGTAAATAGCACACCCAACTACCTCATCCCCATATTGTTACTTATCCTCTTGCTCTTTTGCACCCCAGTATCTCTACTTGCACATCATCATCTGCAATTCTATCACTCGAGTGTTAATTTGCTAAATTGTAATTATTTCGCTCTATCGCCTATTTATTGCCTTACCTCCCTACTCTTCTATATTTGCACACACTGTACATAGATTTTTCTATTGTGTTATTGACTGTAGGTTTGTTTATGTGTAACTCTGTGTTGTTGTTCTTTTCGCACTGCTTTGCTTTATCTTGGCCAGATTGCAGTTGTAAATGAGAACTTGTTCTCAACTGGCTTACCTGGTTAAATAAAGGTGAAATAAAAAAATGTAAAATACATATCTCCCTGGCATATTACATCATTTATGCAGCAGCATACAAGACATTTTTGGACTCACCGTTGTGCTGTACCCACTTGAACAGGAAGGTGGAGCGGCAGTCCTTCTTGTGGGCAAATTTTGTCATAAAACTTTCATCTAAGTCTGTCATTCTCTGGATTTATGGTGCTTTCAAGACAACTGGGAACTTGGATAAAACTTTTTTTTTTATCTAATCATGATGTCAGTGATCTTCAAGTCTACCCAACTTGGAATTCCGAGTTAGATGACCGTTCAAAATGTATTTTCCCAGTCGGAGCTTGTTTTTTTCTGAGTCTTGGAAGTCTGAGATTTCCCAGTTCCGAGTTTTCAGTTGTTTTAAACCCGGCAGAAGTCATTCTGGATTGACAGCATGGCCAATGTATTCAACCTTTTCTGGCCCATGGTGTTGTGTGTGAATGTTTATCCTTTTAAGCTTGGAAAAGAGACCCTTAAACCCAGAATTGGACCACACACCCTCTCCACCAAATAGAAAGCAGGGGAAGCAAAATAGTGATTGCTTCGCAACGTTTGCAGTTAGCCACTGATTCCTTCCAAACCACTCAATGTTGAATTTGCGATTTACAACTTGTTGTGTAATGTTTGTCCAATGGCCAATGAGCAACGACATGTTTTATCTATAATTTCTATAAGGATTGGATCATTTCTATAAGGATCTATAATATCTATAAGGATTGAAAATGATTTGGCAGTAGATTGTCGCTGCGATTCAAGATGACTGCTTGTCTAGCTTGTTAGCTAAGATTTTGAAAGTATGACATTGACATGATTAGTCCAATCAAAGCTATGGTAGATATAACGTGATTTGACGTCATTTTATCTGTGGCCAATGACCTTGAGCCTTCTTGGATGGGCACCTCTAATGTAAATCTATGGCAGCGTACAAGGGGGCTTGAACTTTGTAGCTCTCCCTGTAGATTTTGCGGTGACATAGTGTTCCCATGAGTGACAGACCACTGAGCCAATCACAGCGCAACTAGAGAAGATTACCAACTCCTACGCTCTGTATTTTCCGCTGGCTGCCCCTCCACCACAGAAAGCACTGAGCTAGGCTGAAACACCTGCATTTCGGAGCTGCCTTACTCAAGAAGCATAAAGGAGACCATGTTTGTATGCGGCTTTATTAACTCAATAAATACATTTTTTTCACATTGTTTGCAAACTGTTATGTGACATGTATTAATGCCCAAATAACATGCAAAACATGCAACAAAGTATATACATATTTTTTTTAAGCTAAACAGCTCTGCCCCACCTGCCCTGAATGACGGGTCGCCACTGTCCATGGCATGTGAATTGACTTGATAACCTGTTTCCAATACATTTGACATTTATTTAGGAACTAAAATGCAGTCCTAATTAGCTTTTGAGGTGGTTGTGAACGCACTTATTTTTTACATGTTACAGAACAATTTGTGTTACAATAGAATGTGTTATTGTGTAATTATTGTATTTCCAGCAAAAACCTTTCCGGTTGGGAGTTAGCCTACGCTATGTTTACAGTGTGCCTTGCATTACAATGGAATAGGGGAATAAGAATCTGAAATGGAATCCTTGGCATACTTGACCATCTCTTTCCCTACACACAATGAACCCAGATTTGCTTGATGCATAGCTTCAGTCTGGTTGTGTAATCTGATCCTTTTCCAGAAGACAAGTGGCACTTCACTTGTTAGAGAGGCTAATGGTTATACCTTCTACCTTTGCAACATGTGGGAAGAATCCAACCGTCTATGTCTAATGGTCTACAGATGATTGAACAGGAAGCCACCACACTCAAGCCGACGTCTTTGTGGCCCGTCATATCCAAGCAGAGCAGACACAGCCGTTTCAGCTCCACATCACACAAAGACATTAATAACCGCCAAGCAGTCCCAAAAATGACTTATGGGGTTGTGGAAAAAGCATCATCCCCTGAACGGTATGATGTACAACATAATCAATTTCAGGAGCGCCACAAACACAAGCCACTTCATTATACCAATAATAATGAACATTCGACGGGTGATAATGCACCCAATTTGTCTTTCTGAGTGCGGCTAATGGCACGAAACACGCTGCATGAACCCGACAGAGAACTTCAGTTATTACAGCACCTTCTATAAAAAAAATGTAAATACAATCATTGTTGCAATCTTGGTTTGCAACTCTGCCTAGACTCAATGGTGTTGAAACAACAGGCAGTTCAATATAATATCAATCAATCACAAGGGGCTGGTTCTCATTGAGTAAAACTACTGAGGGAAAGAACATCAGAGAAAGAAAGAAAGAACTGAAGTCTTGCCTTTTTATTTCAGAGATAAAGTACAATGGTGAAATGCATAGGACTGGTAAGGGTTTGAAGAAGTGCTGTGTTCCTGCAAATGTGAATAGATTTATCTACTTGTTCCAGACTGTGGCATGAAGGCAACCACTCCACCTCCCATCTGAAAGTGTATGATTAATATTTTCTCCAGCTAATAAACTATACCTAGGAATTTCACTTGACCTTAGCTGTGTCCATCCAATTTGCCCACTCAATGTATCACTCCCTTCAGAAGGTTGCAGGGTCACGGGCAGTGGGCTGGTGGAGGATGGGACAGTTGTGAGTCATCTGGGGCAGTGTTCAAGAGCCCTGGCCCAGGCTGGAGCAGCGAGTGCTCAGCCCTGCACACTCAGCTCTTTAATGAAACAGATGAATCGTTGCTCTAAGTCCCGAGAGAGAGAGAGAGAGAGAGAGAGAACTTCCCAGTTCAGTGGCCCAGGAAAGTTTTCCTGTGCCAAGGAATCGTAAATAACAGTTGTCATTTCATTAAGCATTTGTAAAATCACCTTTATTTCCGGCTGCAGGGCGGGCCACTCCATGCTGGCTGTGGGGATCCGGGCAGGCCTGGACCAGTCAACTGAAGGGGTAGTAATTTCTGTCCTTTTTTCTCTCATCGTTCCCCAGTGGTGAGAACACCACGCCTGTGTACCTACAGCTGGGCTAGGAATGGTTTGGTATTTGCTTCGTCCTGGCATTGCTTCTCCAATGGGATTGTCTTGCTTTGTTTGATTACAAAGGTAAAGACCATGAGAGGCCAGCATAGGCATGATAATTAAAAAATGTTTATTTTGGAAATGGATGTGTTTTCTGTAGTAAATAAAGAAGAGGTAAATAGCTAATGTGTCAGATGGGTTTGTTCACATTGGTTTGGGATGAGTGAACGTTGTTGATTAATCCTTTTTGCGACATTGTATCAAGATTGTGATTGAAAATTGCTTGCCTTCTCAACAACAAATTCAGACCGCTGATTGGTTTTGCTGTATGATAATAATAATAATTATAATAATAATAAGGTGGGTGCTTATATTTGTCCTGTGAGCGGTAGAGGATGTATGCCTGTCAAGCTGTTCACCTTGATGAAGATCCAACTTGTATCAGAGCATTGTTATAATAAATGGATGTGAGGCACATAGTGTATGGGTCTTTCCATAAAGGTCTGAGGACAAAAACGGTGTTATGTGCAGTGTTATGTACATATTGTTGTTTTTTCCTTTTCCTTATCTTCTGGATAACTGTAAGATGTAAATATTCTGTAGTTCCTGGAAGCTATTGCCGTAGTGATAAACAAAAGATACCTATCCTGATCCTTGGGACGTCCCTATCCAATTTAAGTTGATATTTAAAATGGTAAGGGTTAGGCTAAGGGTAGGGGTTAGGGTTCGGGTTAAGGTTTAGGGTAGCAACGTCCCAAGGATCCCGAATAGCACTAACCATATTCGCAGGGCTATGTATGTGCTTCTCTTCCCTAATGTTATAGTGACCTCTGTTGGACAAACTATGTTGTGCAATATTGTGAGGTGGAAAGAAAGTTGTTATGAAGTACAGTACATTGGTAATTATACATATTCTGGTATAGCATAAATGTGATTATGTTACCAATAGAGGACATTGTTATCAATAGACAAATACAAAGAAGTGACGAAACTGTGTGTGTGTGTGTGTGTGTGTTTGTGTATGTTTTTTTTTCTTCCAGTGGCCCTTTATTTATAGCTATTATATACTCTGAATGAGCAACACAACAGATTACAATAAGTGCTTGTTTGTACAGACCAGAAGCACTGTGGCACACACACTGTCACCATTATGACTGTTGTCAGTGAGGATGACATGTATCCCATCAACGTGGTCTTTGTGACAGTGTCACGCACAGACACAACTGTGTACTGTTTCCATTAATGGCTTCACGTCAGCATTGTATGACTTCCTGCTCTCTGCAAATTGAGGTTTCTATAAGAACTCAATGCAAACACAAGTAATTGATTGAAATAATGAATTAAACCTCAGCTATTTAATAATCAGATTAGTCAACACCATACACATCATATACACTAAGTCAACACCATACTCACATCATATTCTCTGTGTCAACACCATACCCACATCATATTCACTATGTCAACACCATACCCACATCATATTCTCTGTGTCAACACCATACCCACATCATATTCACTATGTCAACACCATACCCACATCATATTAACTATGTCAACACCATACCCACATCATATCCTCTTTGTCAACACAATACCCACATCATATTCTCTGTGTCAACACCATACCCACATCATATTCACTATGTCAACACCATACACATCATATTCACTAAGTCAACACCATACCCACATCATATTCTCTGTGTCAACACCATACCCACATCATATTCACTATGTCAACACCATACCCACATCATATTAACTATGTCAACACCATACCCAGATCATATTAACTATGTCAACACCATACACATCATATTCTCTATGTCAACACCATACCCAGATCATAGTCTCTGTGTCAACACAATACCCACATCATATTGTCTGTGTCAACATCATACCCACATCATATTCACTATGTCAACACCATACCCACATCATATTCTCTGTGTCAACACCATACCCACATCATATTCACTATGTCAACACCATACCCACATCATATTCTCTGTGTCAACACAATACCCACATCATATTCTCTGTGTCAACACCATACCCACATCATATTCTCTGTGTCAACACCATACCCACATCATATTCTCTGTGTCAACACCATACCCACATCATATTCTCTGTGTCAACACCATACCCACATCATATTCACTATGTCAACACCATACACATCATATTCACTATGTCAACACCATACACATCATATTCACTATGTCAACACCATACACATCATATTAACTATGTCAACACCATACCCACATCATATTCTCTGTGTCAACACCATACCCACATCATATTCACTATGTCAACACCATACCCACATCATATTCTCTGTGTCAACACCATACCCACATTATATTCACTATGTCAACACCATACCCACATCATATTCTCTGTGTCAACACCATACCCACATCATATTAACTATGTCAACACCATACCCACATCATATTAACTATGTCAACACCATACCCACATCATATTAACTATGTCAACACCATACCCACATCATATTAACTATGTCAACACCATACCCACATCATATCCTCTTTGTCAACACAATACCCACATCATATTCTCTGTGTCAACACCATACCCACATCATATTCACTATGTCAACACCATACACATCATATTCACTAAGTCAACACCATACCCACATCATATTCTCTGTGTCAACACCATACCCACATCATATTCACTATGTCAACACCATACCCACATCATATTAACTATGTCAACACCATACCCAGATCATATTAACTATGTCAACACCATACACATCATATTCTCTATGTCAACACCATACCCAGATCATAGTCTCTGTGTCAACACAATACCCACATCATATTGTCTGTGTCAACATCATACCCACATCATATTCACTATGTCAACACCATACCCACATCATATTCTCTGTGTCAACACCATACCCACATCATATTCACTATGTCAACACCATACCCACATCATATTCTCTGTGTCAACACAATACCCACATCATATTCTCTGTGTCAACACCATACCCACATCATATTCTCTGTGTCAACACCATACCCACATCATATTCTCTGTGTCAACACCATACCCACATCATATTCTCTGTGTCAACACCATACCCACATCATATTCACTATGTCAACACCATACACATCATATTCACTATGTCAACACCATACACATCATATTCACTATGTCAACACCATACACATCATATTAACTATGTCAACACCATACCCACATCATATTCTCTGTGTCAACACCATACCCACATCATATTCACTATGTCAACACCATACCCACATCATATTCTCTGTGTCAACACCATACCCACATTATATTCACTATGTCAACACCATACCCACATCATATTCTCTGTGTCAACACCATACCCACATCATATTAACTATGTCAACACCATACCCACATCATATTAACTATGTCAACACCATACCCACATCATATTAACTATGTCAACACCATACCCACATCATATTAACTATGTCAACACCATACCCACATCATATTAACTATGTCAACACCATACCCACATCATATTAACTATGTCAACACCATACCCACATCATATTCTCTGTGTCAACACCATAGCCACATCATATTAACTATGTCAACACCATACCCACATCATATCCTCTGTGTCAACACCATACCCACATCATATCCTCTGTGTCAACACCATACCCACATCATATTCACTAAGTCAACACCATACCCACATCATATTAACTATGTCAACACCATACCCACATCATAGTCTCTGTGTCAACACCATACACATCATATTCACTATGTCAACACCATACCCACATCATATTAACAATGTCAACACCATACCCACATCACATTCTCTATGTCAATACTATACCCACATCATATTCTCTGTATAAACACCATACCCACATCATATTAACTATATCAACACTATACACACAACATATTAACTATATCAACACTATACACACAACATATTAACTATATCAACACTCTACACACAACATATTATCTATATCAACACTATACACACAACATATTATCTATATCAACACTATACACACAACATATTAACTATATCAACACTATACACACAACATATTAACTATATCAACACTATACACACAACATATTAACTATATCAACACTATACACACAACATATTAACTATATCAACACTATACACACAACATATTATCTATATCAACACTCTACACACAACATATTAACTATATCAACACTATACACACAACATATTAACTATGTCAACACTATACACACAACATATTAACTATATCAACACTATACACACAACATATTAACTATATCAACACTATACACACAACATATTAACTATATCAACACTATACACACAACATATTAACTATATCAACACTATACACACAACATATTAACTATATCAACACTATACACACAACATATTAACTATATCAACACTATACACACAACATATTAACTATATCAACACTATACACACAACATATTAACTATATCAACACTATACACACAACATATTATCTATATCAACACTCTACACACAACATATTAACTATATCAACACTATACACACAACATATTAACTATATCAACACTATACACACAACATATTAACTATATCAACACTATACACACAACATATTAACTATATCAACACTATACACACAACATATTAACTATATCAACACTATACACACAACATATTAACTATATCAACACTATACACACAACATATTAACTATATCAACACTATACACACAACATATTAACTATATCAACACTATACACACAACATATTAACTATATCAACACTATACACACAACATATTAACTATATCAACACTTTTCACACCATATTCACCAAATGATGTGACTACCTGTAGAACAATAGTACTGTATAGAAAAGTCCATACTACATCCAAAAAGTGATGTCAAAATGAACACAACACGGATTGGCACATTCAAGCATCTCAGAAAACATTTCACTGTAATTTTGGAAGACACTGGGAAAGGGTGGATAAAAATAGTTCCTGTCTAGTCAGTAATGACAAAACCATACCTTCTGTTTCGGAAGCTAACCTTCATCATCTTTGAAGACAAAAAGCCAAGAGCCACATCAGGGATTTCCCTTAATTCATGTACAGAACACTAGCAGGATTTAATGGAATGTCTCAATTCCTGCTTTACATCATTACATTTGGGGGTGCTTGGAGGGGAACCATCATTTTTTAAATATTCAATATGTATTAATGCAATCGTTTAATCAGGGAAGCTGGAAGTATTCCAACTTCTAGGCCGACAAAATCACTTGAGGGTTAGATAGAGAGAGAAAGAAAGTGCTATCTAATTGCAGTGCAAATTCCACACGCTTCTAAAAAGTGCTCCTAACCTCAGTTAAGAAAGGAACTTGCGAAAAGAGCATTGAAATTTAGAGATGTCCAAACATCATTATATGAGGTCAACATCACCTGCCCCAGTCTGAGAATCACATCAGTACAGTTTCATTAACAAGCTGGTTTACGACCTCTATAGTTGCTTTATTTGTTTGTTTCCCTAATCTGTCATCTTTCAATGTATTCGGTGTAGTACTGCCAGAGAAAAGCTTTGTAGTCATCAGACATGATATAACCTGTTGTTGGCTGGAGATGTCTCCTCCATCTGAGGGTTAACACATGTACACATGAACTAAATTAGATCCCTGGTTTGAAAAAATACTTTAATGAGTCATAGTTGTTGAAACTCTTCCATGGGTATCCTGATGAATATTCAGCCTGTGGTCTCATAATGGCTTGTCCTATTTTCCCACCTGCAGTGGAAATATTTGGTGGTGTCTAACCCGTAATGATTCTTCCAGCTGAAACACAACCACCACATCTCATTTGCCTGTTAGTCTTCTTACCCATGGGAGCCGTTCTGTTGAGGTATAACTTCATCACAATTAAGCACAACGCATATTTTATCTTATTTTGCTCTTGTAAGAAAGTATGTTCACCCATTAGCTCCATGTTGTCCGGAAGGTTCTTCAATCTAATCGGTGTTGAACTAAAATGATCTTACATTATTCATACTTGGATGTATTTATCCTTACTTAATGAACTAAACAGATCGACATCTCAAACAAGACATGATCTAAATAATGTTGTTTGAGAACTTAATGAGAAAAATAAGAGATGGGTTGTTGCCATGTATTATGTTAATTTGACAAACCATGTCAAATTAACATAAATAAAATAATTATATCATATAAAATAAATAATAATTTAATTACAATGTATGCCATTTAGCCACTAATTTTATCGAAAGTGACTTACAGTTATGCGTGCATACATTTTTTGTATGGGTGGCCCCAGCGGGAACATCAACATACACTCTTTAAAAAAAAGGTACTATTTAGAACCTAAAGGGTTCTTTGGCTGTCCCCATAGGAGAACCCTTTGAAGAACCCTTTTTTCATTCCAGGTAAACCCTTTACACAGAGGGTTCTACATGGAACCCGAAAGAGTTCTACCTGGAAGCAAAAAGGGTTCTCCTAGGGGACAGCCAAAGAACCCTTTTGGAACCCTATACATCAATATCATAGAGTGTACTCTATGATATTGATGTATAAAGTTTGCAGTACCGCTACACAGCTGATTAAAAAAATGCAATCTCCATAGACAAACATTGACAGTAGAATGGCCTTACTGAAGAGCCCAGTGACTTTCAACATGGCACAGCCATAGGATGCCTCCTTTCCAACAAGTCAGTTCATCAAATTTCTACCCTGCTAGAGCTGCCCCGGTCAATTGTACGTGCTGTTATTGTGAAGTGGAGGCGTCTAGGAGCAACAATGGCTCAGCCGGGATGTGATAGGCCACACAAGCTCACAGAACGGGACTGCTGAAGCGCATAGTGCATAAAAATCATCTGCCTCTGACAGAAATGTCAGCACAAGAACTGTCCGTCAGGAGCTTAATGAGATGGGTTTCCATGGCCAAGCAGCCACACACAAACCGAAGATCACAATGCGCAATGCCAAGCGTCAGCTGGAGTAGTGTAAAGCTCGCCGCCATTGGACTCTGGAGCAGTGGAAACGCATTCTCTGGAGTTATGAATCACGCTTCACAATCAGTCAGTCCAACGGACGAATCTGGGTTTGGCGGTGGCCAGGAAAACGCTAGCTGCCCCAATGCATAGTGCCAACTGTAAAGTTTGGTGGAGGAGGAATAATGGTCTGGGGCTGTTTTTCATGGTTCAGGCCCATGAGTTTCAGTGAAGGGAAATCTTAACGCTACAGTATACAATGACATTCTAGATAATTCTGTGCTTTCTGCAGTTTGGGTAAGGCCCTTTCCTGTTTCAACATGACAATGTCCCAGTGCACAAAGCAAGGTCCATACAGAAGTGGTTTGTTGAGATCGGTGTGGAATCGGTGTGGAAGTGTGCTCCTAATCTCAGCTCGTTACCTGTATAAAAGACACCTGGGAGCCAGAAATCTTTCTGATTGAGAGGGGGTCAAATACTTATTTCCCTCATTAAAATGCAAATCAATTTATAACATTTTTGACATGCGTTTTTCTGGATTTTTTTGTTGTTATTCTGTCTCTCACTGTTCAAATTAACCTACCATTAAAATTATAGACTCATCATTTCTTTGTCAGTGGGCAAACATACAACATCAGCAGGGGATCAAATAGCTTTTTCCCTCACTGTAGTGGAAAGTCTTCACAGAAGAGTGGAGGCTGTTATCGCAGCAAAAGGGGGACCAACTCCATATTAAGTTCTACATGGAACTTGCCCTCCCGAGTGGCGCAGCGGTCTAAGGCACTGCATCTCAGTGCTAGAGGCATCACTACAGACCCTGGTTCGATTCCAGGCTGTATCACAACCGGCCGTGATTGGGAGTTGCATAGGGCGGCACACAATTGGCCCAGCGTCGTCCAGGTTAGGGTTTGGTCGTGTTCTTAACTGATTTGCCTAGTTAAATAAAGGTTAAATAAATAATGAATGCCCATGATTTTGGAATGAGATGTTCAACGAGCAGGTGTCCACATACTTTTGGTCATGTAGTGAATGTGTCAGGGGGCTACAGGGAATGTGTGCCCCTGGAGGCTATGCACACACAATATATATTTTGACAACTGCTCAGATTTTTATTTTACCTTTATTTAACTAGGCAAGTCAGTTAAGAACAAATTCTTATTTTCAATAACGGCCTAGGAACAGTGGGTTAACTTCCTTTGTCACGCCCTGGCCATAGAGAGGTTTTTGTTCTCTATTTTGGTTAGGCCAGGGTGTGACTAGGGTGGGCATTCTATGTTCCGTTTTCTATGTTTTGTGTATTTCTTTGTTTTGGCTGGGTATGGCTCTCAATCAGGGACAGCTGTCTATCGTTGTCTCTGATTGGGAGCCATACTTAGGTAGCCTTTTCCCACAGGGTTTTTGTGGGTAGTTGTTTTCTGTCTTGTGTTTTTCACCTGACAGAGCTGTTGCGCTTTGTTCCACTTTGTTTTTGATTCAGTGTTCAAAACTAATAAACATGATGAACACTTACCACCCTGCACCTTGGTCCTCTCCTTGCAACAACCGTTACAGCCTTGTTCAGGGGCAGAACGACAGATTATCTTTTTACCTTGTCAGCTCAGGGATTTGAACTTGCAACCTTTCAGTTACTAGTCCAACGCTCTAACCAGTAGGCTAACTGCCACTACAGGGAGTTCTATTCAGTAAGCTTACGATCAGGTTGGAGTGGGGGAATGCCATACTACAACGCCCATGGAGCAGTTGTTGTGGGGGGTTAAGTGCCTTACTCAAGGGCACAACGGCAAGCAATGGCATCTGCGATTTAATACCAGCAACCCTCTGGTTGCCAGCTCACTTCCCGACAGATTTTATTCCTTTCAGACCAGGGATTCAAGCTGGCAACCCTCCAGTTTCTGGCTCGCCTCTTAAACCGCTAGGTTACCTGCCGTCTACAGACACAGCCATTACTCTACACAGAGATCTGAGACAGTGAAAAGATACACACAGAGATTTCCCACAGTCGGTATATTATAGGCCCACAATCTTCTTATATAAGGGGATTTCGTTATGTCTACACATCACAGGTTCACCTTCACTCTATATATTATTGGCTAACCCGTCTGCACATTACATCATTGGATTCATGATGTAGTCTGTACGGTATATCATATGTCTAGTAGGCCATTAACTTGTCTGAGCCCCTGCAAATTGGCAATGGAGGATTCTTAGAGTGAGCGATGAGGATCCTGTCCCAACCTCCTTCCATATTGGATTAGTGCCCAACACAAACATCTGGAGGCACAAAACTCCTCCTCCATCAAGACCAAGGAGGACTAGTTCACAATGCACTACAACCACTTCATCATCAGGTTAGTGTTTGTCTCCTGGGCCACGCTGTGGGGATGGAGGGGGGGGGGGGGGGTCACACACACACACACACTCCTCAGCCCTGGCCTGATTTCTCCATGTGTTAGTCAAGAAGGAATAACACATTGATCTATGAATTTCAATAGGTGTCTTAATGTTGGATCCCATAGACTGTCATTGATGGACTGCTCCTTCACAGCACCGCTGCCACTGATCATGTCACTAGAATGCTAAAAGGTTATCTATGTTTAAGATCCTGGTGATGGCTGGATGTTACACTAATTGGATTTATGGATCGTGGTCATTACATCAGTTGCGGCGCAGTACAGTATTAATGGTTATTAGAAGTGTTATAGAGTGGTATAGACATGTGTTACTGTACTTCCCATTCTCTTCGCTGATGAAACCAATTTGATTTCATCACACAATAATTTTTAATCACTTATTAAGGAAGCCAACACAGTTATGGACAAATTTTCTAAATGGTTCCAGATAAACATATTATCTTAAATGAAAAACAAAAAATCTAACTTTATTGTATTCACTAGTAAGAATAAGAAATATTGTAAAAAATAAAATAAAATAAAAAATAAAACAAAAAAAATAAAGAGCTAGAATCTCAATTGGTGGGAATGGACAAGTCAAATGTACTAGATTCCTCTGAGTTTTAATATATGAAAAGGTATCCTGGAAAGATCATATTCAATTTGTCTGCAGCACAGTGATGAAATCTGTTGGTATCATCAGAAAGATTGGTGGTTTGGTTCATCAGGCTTGCTTCCTGACTTTATACTAGATACAACGGTACCATAGTCTTGAATCATCATCACTCAATAACTTCAAGGTGGGGGTCAGCCTGATGAACCAAACTACTCAGTAATCTCCTCCATGAAGACTGGGAGTCAGCCTGATGAACCAAACTACTCAGTAATCTCCTCCATGAAGACTGGGAGTCAGCCTGATGAACCAAACTACTCAGTAATCTCCTCCATGAAGACTGGGTGTCAGCCTGATGAACCAAACTACTCAGTAATCTCCTCCATGAAGACTGGGAGTCAGCCTGATGAACCAAACTACTCAGTAATCTCCTCCATGAAGACTGGGTGTCAGCCCGATGAACCAAACTACTCAGTAATCTCCTCCATGAAGACTGGGAGTCAGCCTGATGAACCAAACTACTCAGTAATCTCCTCCATGAAGACTGGGAGTCAGCCTGATGAACCAAACTACTCAGTAATCTCCTCCATGAAGACTGGGAGTCAGCCTGATGAACCAAACTACTCAGTAATCTCCTCCATGAAGACTGGGTGTCAGCCTGATGAACCAAACTACTCAGTAATCTCCTCCATGAAGACTGGGAGTCAGCCTGATGAACCAAACTACTCAGTAATCTCCTCCATGAAGACTGGGAGTCAGCCTAATGAACCAAACTACTCAGTAATCTCCTCCATGAAGACTGGGTGTCAGCCTGATGAACCAAACTACTCAGTAATCTCCTCCATGAAGACTGGGAGTCAGCCTGATGAACCAAACTACTCAGTAATCTCCTCCATGAAGACTGGGAGTCAGCCTGATGAACCAAACTACTCAGTAATCTCCTCCATATAGCCTAAATCTCACACACTCACATGCGCACACACATTTAAACAAAACATGATTACTCATCAATTCATTTATACATTTATAAATGGTAGGTTTTGTTATCTGTTTTAAAAAAACGTTTTTATTTTTGTACTGAATATTGTTATTTTGTGTTTTATATAAACGCTTGGCCTTCCAACCTGCACATTGTTTTATTTGATTATTTATCTGTATTGTTGTCTATCACTTGTTTTCTTTCATGCAAAAAAAATAATTTAAAAACACTTCTAAAAACTAAAACTAGTATAGTGAATACATTAAGCTATGTGTGTTGACAATGACACAATAAGCTGTTTTTGTTAGTTTATGACATGGCATTACTGTATCTAATGTATGTGAGAGATAGTGTTTTATATGCAATGTTATATTTCAGCTACTTTGCATTTTCCAATGTTTGTGGATGTGTGTGTATTATACACGTGACAGATACAGAATGTGACACAAATGGATGTGTGTCAGTGTGTGTGTCTCTGGTGTGTGAATTAGTGCATGTGTGCACACAATATGTGTCTGATGATTTAGAATGTGACACACAGTACAGTATTATCACATGCCAGAGAGAGAGAGAGAGAGAGAGAGAGAGAGAGAGAGAGAGAGAGAGAGAGAGAGAGAGAGAGAGAGAGAGAGAGAGAGAGAGAGAGAGAGACAAGCTTAAGATCAGGTTGGAGTGGGGGACTGCCATACTACAGCGCCAGTGGAGCAGTTGTTGTGGGGGGTTAAGTGCCTTGCTCAAGGGCACAACGACAAGCAATGGCATCTGCGATTTAATACCAGCAACCCTCCGGTTGCCAGCTCTCTTCCCGACAGATTTTATTCCTTTCAGACCAGGGATTCAAGTTGGCAACCCTCCAGTTGCTGGCTCGCCTCTTAAACCGCTAGGTTACCTGCCGTCTACAGACACAGCCATTACTCTACACAGAGATCTGAGACAGGTTAACCTTCACCCTATATATTAAAGAACGGGAGAGAGAGGTGGAGAGAACAAGAGAACAAGAGGGGGGGTAGAGAGAACAAGAGAGAGGGGGTAGAGAGAATGAGAGAAGAGAGAGAGGGGGTAGAGAGAACAACAAAAGAGAGAGAGAGGGGGTAGAGAGAACGAGAGAAGAGAGAGAGGGGTAGAGAGAACGAGAGAAGAGAGAGAAGGAGAGTGAGAGAACGAGAGAGAGAGGGATGGAGAGAACAAGAGAAGAGAGTGAGAGAGGGGTAGAGAGAATGAGAGAAGAGAGAGGGGGTAGAGAGAGAGAATGAGAGAGAGAGGAAGAGAATGAGAGAGAGCGAGAGAGAGAGAGTGAATGCGAGTGAGAGAAAGAGAGAACGAGAGAACGAGAGAAAGGGGGAGAGAGAACGAGAGAACAATAGAAAGGGGGAGAGGGAGAGAGTGAAAAGGGGGACAGAAAGAGAGAGATGAGAGAGAGAGAGAGAGACCACCAGAGACAGAGAGAGAGTGTTGCTCCTGTCCCCCTCTACAGGAGAGTGTGCCGGGGAGCTGGGATGGCCAGCATTGAACATCTCTTTGGGGACTCTCCATTATTTACACTCTGCCTTCCTGTGGACCTGATGTGACTTGACAGGAGCCATATGGAGGTCATGAATAAAACACAGGGGCCTAAAAGCAGGAGGGAGAGGTGGGGGCAGGAGGTAGATGGGCCGCAGATTGCAATGCACATGTCACTGTGGCCGGAGGGGACTGGAGGGGAAAGGGAGTTGAGGGGAAGAGGGTAGGTGTGTGTGGAGAGGTAGAGGGGATGGAGAGAGAAATGGAAGGAGAGGGAGAGAAACAGAGATTTAGAAAGATGTGCTGAGACAAAAGGAGAGAGAGAGAGAGGAAAGAGGGAGGGATAGTTGCTCCCTTGACCAGTGAGAAGCCATTGACTCGTGCTGAGATATCTGAGCACAGGGGAGATGACATCATGACATCATCGGCCTGTTGTGGGGGATGATGTCAAAATTGTTGCTCGCAGAGGCTCCTAATTGACTGGGTGGTGAAGCAGGCCGGCTCCTGTTGTCAGCTGCTCCTGATGAATGCAATAGCCTCATTGAAACTGTATCGACCACGAGTCACCGTTTGCTGTATCTCAGAGGGGGTCATCATTTTCTCTGTCATATGTGAGCTACATATAAGATGATACATTCTTGCTCTGGGCCTGCTAGGACAAATGCTCCCTCTCTCTCTCTCCCCCTCGCTCTATCTTGCTGTTTCTGTGAATGAATCAAAAATATCAGTGCTGATATTTGTGCATAGTAAACATTTTACAGGAAGTGCTTTTCATAATGACCCCTGTCATTAGCCCCCAGAGTGCTGCTGTCCATCTCCCATGGCATCTCCAGACGGGAAGAGGAACCGCCCTGACTTGCGATGCCAGGGTGATATCATCTGATAATGCCATCAACCGTGTGTGTGTGTGTGTGTGTGTGTGTGTGTGTGTGTGTGTGTGTGTGTGTGTGTGTGTGTGTGTGTGTGTTTGTGTGTGTTTCTTCCACATATTGATCCTACATGAGGAATCAAATTGGGTTGTAATACAACTCAAAGATGGAAAGTCATGCACAGTACTTAACTCTGAAAGTTTCAGTGTCAAAATCATACTTAATACCTTGAAATAATGATAATAATAAACAATAATTTGGTGAGTGCTTCTATTTTATATTTGTCCTATTTTACACATATTCACGTGTGTATTAATGGGCATGTGTGAACTAGAAAGTGTTTTTTGCATATCCCAACTCCCCCTGAGATACCCTCGGACAGTTGGGTCACGGCAAAATAGTCACATCAGTGGCTAGCTAATCCATAAAGCTTGCATCTGACTAGTTCAGTGGCTTATTGCTTTACTCCATTAGATGGGAGAGTAGTCTGTTTGGCAATGGATTGGTATCAGATATCATTCTATTTGTGCTTGAGTGCTCTGACTTCCCATAAGAGTCCATCTGGACAACAGCATTTTCAAACAGGGTAGGTTATAAGACATGCCGCCATGCTAAATATCAGAGGAAATACATATATACATACAGCACACGCACGCACACAAACACACACACATACATACACACACTCTTACAATTATAAACATCTTCAAACATAAATACTAAGCATACATGCACTCTTCTCTACTTCAGCCATCATAACCCTAACCTTAAGTAACCTGGAGTACAGTCTAAGTACAGGGTAATAATGAATAGTTACAATACTTGTGACACTTTATTTACAGGAATAATTACACAGTAATCTAAGTGTAAGCAATCAGCCATAATGCCTTTGCACTTACAAAGCAAATGTACACTTGTTTCTTCCATGAAACCTTCCATTTACTATCTTACAGTAAACAATATAGCCCTACATACAAACACAGCAAATCCTACTGCAGCATGGAAACAAAAACATGAAACATGAAAGCCTTGCTTACATATTTATACAAACAGACAGAAATGACTATCCCCAAACCCTCCAAACCACTTAACGATCCTTCCAATGAACCTTCATTAACCATGCTCACACGATCCTTCCCAATGAACCTTCATTAACCATGCTCACACGATCCTTCCCAATGAACCTTCATTAACCATGCTCACACGATCCTTCCCAATGAACCTTCATTAACCATGCTCACACGATCCTTCCCAATGAACCTTCATTAACCATGCTCACACGATCCTTCCCAATGAACCTTCATTAACCATGCTCACACGATCCTTCCCAATATACCTTCATTAACCATGCTCACACGATCCTTCCCAATGAACCTTCATTAACCATGCTCACACGATCCTTCCCAATGAACCTTTATTAACCATGCTCACAAGATCCTTCCCAAGGAACCTTGATTAACCATGTTCACATGATCCTTCCCAATGAACATTCATTAACCATGTTCATACGATCCTTCCAATGAACGTTCATTAACCATGTTCGCACGATCCTTCCCAATGAACGTTCATTAACCATGTTCGCACGATCCTTCCCAATGAACCTTCATTAACCATGCTCACACGATCCTTCCCAATGAACCTTCATTAACCATGCTCACACGATCCTTCCCAATGAACCTTCATTAACCATGCTCACACGATCCTTCCCAATGAACCTTCATTAACCATGCTCACACGATCCTTCCCAATGAACCTTCATTAACCATGCTCACACGATCCTTCCCAATGAACCTTCATTAACCATGCTCACACGATCCTTCCCAATGAACCTTCATTAACCATGCTCACACGATCCTTCCCAATGAACATTCATTAACCATGCTCACACGATCCTTCCCAATGAACCTTCATTAACCATGCTCACACGATCCTTCCCAATGAACCTTCATTAACCATGCTCACACGATCCTTCCCAATGAACCTTCATTAACCATGCTCACACGATCCTTCCCAATGAACATTCATTAACCATGCTCACACGATCCTTCCCAATAAACCTTTATTAACCATGCTCACAAGATCCTTCTCAAGGAACCTTGATTAACCATGTTCACATGATCCTTCCCAATGAACCTTCATTAACCATGCTCACACGTGTAATTTGCTTTCACACCTCTCTTTTTAATGTGACGACTCTCATAATAAGCTGGTGTTATGTGTGAGTGGCTGTTAGTGGGGTTAAATTACATTATCTAATTTATGTTATCTATGCAGCCCTCTAAAGGCATTCACATGTTGCGTTAGCTGGTGTGAAACCGAAAGAGACTCAAATAACTGTGTGAAGGATACATGAGATTCAGGAGACAGTCCGTCTATAACCTGTTCTCACTGATGGTCTGTGATGTTCATTGTGGTGTTTCTGTCTGTCTATAGCCTGTTCTCACTGATGATCTGTGATGTTCATTGTGGTGTTTCTGTCCGTCTATAGCCTGTTCTCACTGATGATCTGTGATGTTCATTGAGGTGTTTCTGTCTGTCTATAGCCTGTTCTCACTGATGATCTGTGATGTTCATTGAGGTGTTTCTGTCTGTCTATAGCCTGTTCTCACTGATGATCTGTGATGTTCATTGAGGTGTTTCTGTCTGTCTATAGCCCGTTCTCACTGATGATCTGTGATGTTCATTGAGGTGTTTCTGTCTGTCTATAGCCTGTTCTCACTGATGATCTGTGATGTTCATTGAGGTGTTTCTGTCTGCCTATAGCCTGTTCTCACTGATGGTCTGTGATGTTCATTGAGGTGTTTCTGTCTGTCTATAGCCTGTTCTCATTGATGGTCTGTGATGTTCATTGTGGTGTTTCTGTCTATATATAGTCTGTGATGCTTTGACAAAAAAAAACAGACATCATATGTTGCCATAAACAGCCTGGCAGTGCAACTCTACTTTTACAATGACCTGATGGATGTGTTTATGCAGGGCTGTTGTCAAGGGAAACTGAAATCCTCAACACAATAATTGATTCTGCATCTACATGAAAAAAGTCTGGAAAATTCCAGAAAATTATGTCATGGCTATAGAAGCTTCTGATCGGCTAATTGACATCATTTGAGCCAAATGGATGTGTACCTGTGGACGTATTTCAAGGCCCACCTTCAAACTCAGTGCCTCTTTGCTTGACATCATGGGAAAATCAAAAGAAATCAGCCAAGACCTCTACACGTCTGGTTCATCCTTGGGAGCAATTTCCAAACGCCTGAAGGTACCACATTCATCTGTACAAACAATAGTACGCAAGTATAAACACCATGGGACTACGCTGCCATCATACCGCTCAGGAAGGAGATGCGTTCTGTCTCCTATAGATGAATGTACTTTGGTGCGAAAAGTGCAAATCAATCCCAGAACAACAGCAAAGGACCTTGTGAAGATAATGGAGGAAACAGGTACCAAAGTATCTATATCCACAGTAAAACAAGTCCTATATTGAAATAACCTGAAAGGCCGCTAAGCAAGGAAGAAGCCACTGCTCCAAAACCGCCATAAAAAAGCCAGACTACGGTTTGCAACTGCACATGGGGACAAAGATCATACTTTTTGGAGAAATGTTCTCTGGTCTGAAACAAAAATAGAACTGTTTGGCCATAATGACCATCGTTATGTTTGGAGAAAAAAGGGGGAGGCTTGCAAGCCGAAGGACACCATCCCAATCCTGAAGCACGGGGGTGGCACCATCATGTTGTGGGGGTGCTTTGCTGCAGGAGGGACTGGTGCACTTCACAAAATAGATGGTATCATGAGGAAGAAAAATTATGTGGATATATTGAAGCAACATCTCAAGACATCAGTCGGGAAGTTAAAGCTCGGTCGCAAATGGGTCTTCCAAATGGACAATGACCCCAAGCATACTTCCAAAGTTGTGGCAAAATGGCTTAAGGACAACAAAGTCAAGGTATTAGAGTGGCCATCACAAAGCCCTGATCTCAATCCTATAGAAAATTTGTGGGCAGAACTGAAAAAACGTGTGCGAGCAAGGAGGCCTACAAACGTGACTAAGTTACACCAGCTCTGTCAGGAGGAATGGGCCAAAATTCACCCAACTTATTGTGGGAAGCTTGTGGAAGGCTACCCGAAACATTTGACCCAAGTTAAACAATTTAAAGTCAATGCTACCAAATACTAATTGAGTGTATGTTAACTTCTGACCCACTGGGGATGTGATGAAAGAAATAAAAGCTGAAATAAATCATTCTCTCTACTATTATTCTGACATTTCACATTCTCAAAATAAAGTGGTGATCCTAACTGCCCTAAAACAGAATTTGTACTTGGATTAAATGTCAGGAATTGTAAAAAACTGAGTTTAAATGTATTTGGCTAAGGTGTATGTAAACTTCCAACTTTAACTGTGACAGGCCTTGTTCTGCCTAGTGCAGCTCTGTCTGACTGTAAAACAGCCTCTTCTGCTGTCCCAACCTCTCTTCCTTTTTCTCTTTTGCTCTCTCTTTCTGTATTTGGACAGTGTCCTCTTTCGTACCAGACACTGAAGCAGATGCCTAGTGGACCTCAGCCCAGTTCCTCCAATCTGTCGTCCCTCTCATAGGGGTGACTGACTGGAGGAGCCATGTGCCTCCCCCTCTACCCGGTCCCACCACCCTGCTGCCCATATGTGCCATCAAGTGGCAGCTGCAATCCTCCCGCCAACCCCCTTCCCAAAAAAAGAGAAACAGCTGTCCAGTCTGCCCAGTGAAAGTGGGTGTACTTTACAGGGACATTCCTTCTGCTCAAACTCACTGAAACTTACAATGTGAATGTCAGGAGAAGACAAAATGGCTGAACAGATGTTTGCGGTGTCCATCAGAAAAAGCGTCATTATATTAGAGACCTTCTGCCTAATCGCTTGGACTGGATAACATTCCAAAGTTTTTCACACAACAGAAACGTCACACGCACACACAAACACACACACACACACACACACACACACACACACACACACACAGCCTCCAGTGATCCACTAATAACACAGAAGTATCCCCATCTGCTTCCCCCATCCCCTCAGGGGATTGTGGGAAGTGCGGAGCAGCAGTCTGCGTCGTACGTTCTCCGACACATTCATATCTGTATGACACAAGGAGGGTGGGGCCTCTGTGAGAGAGCAGCAGGAGAGGGCTTCCACTGACCCAGTTAGGAGAGTGGGGAACACTCACACAGTAATACACGGTAATACACACTCACACAGTAATACACACTCACACAGTAATACACACTCATAAATTCATGAACTCACACACACGTACATAGTATATTCAAAACTATACATTTACAGGCACATACACGTGTCAGAGACACCCTTATTCCTAATTTCTCTCTTTCACACACACACACACACACACACACACACACACACACACAGGTCTTGCTGTTGAGGCGTGTGAGGGACAGAAGGAACTGTACCCACCCCCTGGTGAGCGAAGTGAGGCCTCTAGTGGTGTGGGGGCTGTGCTTTGGCAAAGTGGGTGGGGTTATATCCTGCCTGGTTGTCCCTGTCCAGGGGTATCGTCGGACGGGGCCACAGTCTCTCCCGACCCCTCCTGTCTCAACCTCCAGTATCTATGCTGCAATAGTTTATGTGTCGGGGGCTAGGGTCAGTCTGTTATATCTGGAGTATTTATCCTGTCTTATCCGGTGTCCTGTGTGAATTTAAGTATGCTCCCTCTAATTCTCTCTCTCCCTCCCATCCCAGAGGACCTGAGCCCTGGGACCATGCCTCAGGCCTACCTGGCCTGATGATTCTTTGCTGTCCCCAGTCCATGTGGCCGTGGTGCTGCTCCAGTTTCAAATGTTCTGCCTGCAGCTATAGAACTCTGACCTGTTCACCGGACATCCTACCTTGTCCCGGACCTGCTGTTTTTTTGACTCTCTCTCTACCGCACCTGCTGTCTCTAACTCTGAATGCTCGGCTATGAAATGCCAACTGACATTTACTCCTGAGGTGCTGACCTGTTGCACCCTCGACAACCACTGTGATTATTATTATTTGACCCTGCTGGTCATTTACATTTAAGTCATTTAGCAGACGCTCTTATCCAGAGCGACTTACAGTAGTGAATGCATACATTTCATACCTTTTTTTTTCTTCTCTGTACTGGTCCCCCATGGGAATCGAACCCACAACCCTGGCGTTGCAAACACCATGCTCTACTAACTAAGCCACACGGGACCCACACTGGTCATCTATGAACATTTGAACATCTTGGCCATGTACTGTTATAATATCCACCCAGCACAGCCAGAAGAGTACTGGCCACCCCTCAGAGCCTGGTTCCTCTCTAAGTTTCTTCCTGGGTTCCTGCCTTTCTAGGGAGTTTTTCCTAGCCACTGTATTTCTACATCTGCATTGCTTGCTGTTTGGGGTTTTAGGCTGGGTTTCTATATAGCACTTTGTGACATCGGCTGATGTAAAAAGGGCTTTATAAATACACTTGATTGATTGATTGATTGAGTAGTAGATAGTACTGTAGTAGAATACAGTAGTAGAGAGTACAGTAGTAGAATACAGTAGTAGAGTGTAGTAGAGAGTACAGTAGTAGAGTGTAGTAAAGAGTACAGTAGTAGACAATACAGTAGTAGAGTATAGTAGCAGAGTACAGTAGTAGAGAGTACAGTAGCAAAGTGTAGTAGAGAGTACAGTAGTAGAATACAGTAGTAGAGAGTACAGTAGTAGAAAGTACAGTAGTAGAGAGTACAGTAGTATAGTACAGTAGTAGAGAGTAAAGTAGTAGAATATAGTATTAGAGAGTAGAGTAGTAGAGAGCACAGTAGTAGAGTGTACTAGAGAGTACAGTAGTTGAGTACAGTAGTAGGGAGTACATTAGCAGAGAGTACAGTGGTAGAATACAGTAGTAGAGAGTACAGTAGTAGAGTGTAGTAGAGAGTACAGTAGTAGAATGAAGTAGAGAGTACAGTAGTAAAGTACTGTAGTAGAGAGTACAGTAGTAGAATACAGTAGTGGAGAGTAGAGTAGTTGAGTGTACTAGAGAGTACAGTAGTAGCGGGTACAGTAGTAGAGTGCAGTAGAGAGTACAGTAGTAGAGAGTACAGTAGTAGAGAATACAGTAGTAGAGTACAGTAGTAAAGTGTAGTAGAGAGTACAGTAGTAGAGTGGTAGAGAGTACAGTAGTGATTACAGTAGTGATTACAGTAGTAGAGAGTATTGTACCGTTTTTTTTAAATCGACTTTGTGCCTATAGAACACTGCCAGTGTCTTCAAGTGTTATTTAAAAAAATATATATACTAGTTGTATAATTAACCCTATTGTTGCATAGTCAACCTATAATACAATTGTGGGATTTACTTGCTTTCTTGGGTGACGTACTCCTGACATTTTGGGCAAATGGTTTATTGGTACATTTTAACTTGATTCATTTTTTTTGTATAGTACAGTAGTAGCGAGTACAGTAGCATAGTACAGTAGCAAAGAGTACAGTAGTATAGTACAGTAGTAGAGAGTACAGTAGTAGAGAGTATAGTAGTATAGTACAGTAGTAAAGTGTAGTAGAGAGTACAGTAGTATAGGACAGTAGTAGAGAGTACAGTGGTACAGTACAGTAGTAGAGTACAGTAGTAGAGTACTGTAGTAGAGAGTACAGTAGTAGAATACAGTAGTGGAGAGTACAGTAGTAGAGAGTACAGTAGTGGAGAGTACAGTAGTAGAGAGTACAGTAGTAGAATACAGTAGTAGAGAGTACAGTAGTAGAGAGTACAGTAGTAGAGAGTACAGTAGTAGAGTGTAGAAGACAGTACAGTAGTAGAGTGTACTAGAGAGTACAGTAGTAGAGTGTTGTAGAAAATACAGTAGTACAGTACAGTAGTAGAGTACAGTAGTAGAGAATACAGTAGTAGAGAATACAGTAGTAAAGTGTAGTCGAGAGTACAGTAGTAGAGTGTTGTAGAGAGTACTGAAATAGAGAATACAGTAGTAGAGTATTAACTGGGTATACTTTTCTGCTTTCGGTAGGTAAAGTCTTGGCAATGAACAATGAAGATACAAATGATAAAACATGATGTGATGGTTAGATGTAATGCTATGGATGCATGACGGAAAGCCATTTTGTGTGTGTGTGTGCGTGTGTGCGTGCGTGCGTGAGAGTGACTTTTTCAACACGTCTATCTGTCCTTGCACGATCTTCTTCAGCACACACATCGAAGGAACTCATCCATATGCGTTTGTCGGTGGAGGACTAGCCTACTGATTAAAGTTTCATAGCACTCCTTCATCTGTAATCGAAAGTGCACATAGCATTTATTTTTAAGCAGGCGGTTAACATTGGACATGGCACATTTTTATAGGTCCCTGGACAGTAATGTTGAAGAACCAAGTCGTTTCCTCCCTAAAAAACTTCTCTCACGCCAACCCTCGTGTGTCACTCAGTCTCTGTTAAAGTGTTATGCTAATAGAGTGAATTATTCAGAGTCCTGGTGCCAGTGCCCCCCATTAATTTAGAGAAGAAAAGGCAACTGTCAAGGGCAGTGGTCCAGAGGCTTGGAGACGATGTGTCAATGTGTGTATAGAGGATTCCCCTTCAGATGTCCACCACTTACCTAGGCACTTAAAACAGACATGAAGGATGTCAGAGACATACCAGAGAGTGTATGATGAATGAGGTAGCTGGTGGGAACAAGTCAGAATGTTGCCAGTCATAACTGAGTTCTGACATGTACAAGCTGGACGATCCCAGGGACGTTTTGCTTGGTAGTAGCTACTATTGAGACCATTCCATGGAAATCAACCTTGAATGGTGCTTCAAAATGTCTTTGATGGAGAGGTATGCTGAATGAAGCCTTCTGATACAGTGTTGAATATGAATGATAACATCTCTGCACTGTCAAGCTCCTGCTACTCTCAAATCAGTGCCCATTGACATCTGACAACCCAGTTCCTGTGAAACAGAGCAGAACGGTGACTCTGTCTGCCCTTGCACTCCTTCACATACCCTCTGGCTGCCTGTCAGAATCCAACCACCCTGCTCTCTCAGTCTCTACTAACCCCTTCCAGGTTTTAACTCATGAGTTCCTCTATCCATCAGTGAGAATGAGTCTAGAGTTCTCCACTTCTCAGCAGGTGTTGGTCCTCTTCCACACAGTCTGTCTTCCAGGGAAGGTGATTAGCCAGATCCTGCCTGGAATCTAATTATCTTCAACCTGGGAGGCTCTACAGGACACAGCCACACAGGCAGAGGTATAGGGGATCCTGATTATGCTACCACAGATTACACCACCAAACCAGGCCAAACTACACATGGTGGCCTGGGGGCTGCCCGGTCTCACCATGTTTGCTGGAGCATTAGCCAAAGCGCAAGCCACAAATACATGGGGCTTTGTTGTCTATTCAAGCATCTATTTGTTGTGCGCGTTGATGCATTGAATTTGTTTGTGTGTGTGTGTGTGTGTGTGCACGCATGCGTGCGTGCGTGTATGTGTGCGTGCATCAGAAAATGGTCTGGCTTCTTCATGGGGGCTTGTCAAATCAAGCTGTCGGGTTTACAGTTCACTGGCCTTCTGTGTTACAGAGGGAAAACCAAACCGATGCTTTCTTTACTCATGAACACATTCAGGGCTCCCTAGTTGACCCATGGGAGGAGAAGGTGGCCATGGCCTCCTCCTGAGTGGTGGTATATCTTTTCACAATGCTCCGTGAACGTCCAAACCCTTTCAGTGGACGTGTCTGGAGCCATTTCCCATGCTAGCAGTCTTTCAGAGGAACTGGAGTAGAAGTAAATAAGTGGATGGTATCAGCACTAGATCAGCAAACAGGGGGCGAGACAGCAGGGGGCTAGACAGCAGGGGGTGAGACAGCAGGGGGCTAGACAGCAGGGGGCTAGACAGCAGGGAGCTAGACAGCAGGGGACTAGACAGCAGGGGGCGAGACAGCAGGGGGCGAGACAGCAGGGGACGAGACAGCAGGGGACGAGACAGCAGGGGACGAGACAACAGGGGACGAGACAGCAGGGAGCTAGACAGCAGGGGACGAGACAACAGGGGACGAGACAGCAGGGGGCTAGAGAGCAGGGAACGAGACAGCAGGGGGCGGGACAGCAGGGGGCGGGACTGCAGGGGGCGAGACTGCAGGGGGCGAGATTGCAGGGGGCGAGACAGCAGGGGGCGAGACAGCAGGGGGCGAGACAGCAGGGGCGAGACGGCAGGGGGCTAGACGGCAGGGGGCGAGACGGCAGGGGGCGAGACGGCAGGGGGCGAGACAGCAGGGGGCGAGACACCAGGGGGCTAGACGGCAGGGGCGAGACGGCAGGGGGCTAGACGGCAGGGGGCGAGACGGCAGGGGGCGAGACGGCAGGGGGCGAGACGGCAGGGGGGGCGAGACGGCAGGGGGCTAGACGGCAGGGGGCGAGACGGCAGGGGGCGAGACGGCAGGGGGCTAGACGGCAGGGGGCGAGACAGCAGGGGGCGAGACACCAGGGGGCTAGACGGCAGGGGCGAGACGGCAGGGGGCTAGACGGCAGGGGGCGAGACGGCAGGGGGCGAGACGGCAGGGGGCGAGACGGCAGGGGGGGCGAGACGGCAGGGGGCTAGACGGCAGGGGGCGAGACGGCAGGGGGCGAGACGGCAGGGGGCGAGACGGCAGGGAGCGAGACGGCAGGGGGCTAGACGGCAGGGGGCGAGACGGCAGGGGGGGCGAGACGGCAGGGGTCTAGACGGCAGGGGTCTAGACAACAGGGGGCGAGACAGCAGGGGGCTAGACAGAAGGGGGCTGGACAGGAAGGGCGAGACAACAGTAGGGCTAGACAGCAGGATCGAGACGGCAGGGGGCAAGACGGTAGGGGGCGAGTCATCAGGGGGGCGAGTCAGCAGGGGTCTAGATGGCAGGGGGCGAGACAGCAGAGGGTGAGACAGCAGTGGGTGAGACAGCAGGGGGTGAGACGGCAGGGGGCTAGACGGCAGGGGGCGAGACGGCAGGGGGCTAGACGGCAGGGGGCGAGACGGCAGGGGGCGAGACGGCAGGGAGCTAGACGGTAGGGGGCTAGACGGCAGGGGGCGAGACGGCAGGGGGGGCGAGACGGCAGGGGTCTAGATGGCAGGGGTCTAGACAACAGGGGGCGAGACAGCAATGGGTGAGACAGCAGAGGGTGAGACAGCAGGGGGCTAGACAGCAGGGGGTGAGACAGCAGGGGGCTAGACAGCAGGGGGGAGAAATCAGGTGGCTAGAAAACAGGGGGCTAGACAGCGGGGGGCTAGCACTGAGAGACAGCAGGGGGCTAGACAACAGGAGGCTAGACCGTAGGGGGCTAGACAGCACCCGTGCTTCACGGTTGGGATGGTGTTCTTCGGCTTGCAAGCCTCCCCCTTTTTTCTCCAAACGTAACGATGGTCATTATGGCCAAACAGTTCTATTTTTGTTTCATCAGACCAGAAAAAAATTCTCAAAAAAGTGTCACCCAGTACTTACTCTCTCTCTCTCTCTCTCTCTCTCTCTCTCTCTCTAAGAGGAGGAATGAGAGAGAGAACGAGGGATACAGAGAAATGGAGTCAAAGAGAGAGAGAGGGAACCTTTAGCAATGAACCTTTAGCAATGAAAAGAGAGAAGTAGTGACACCAAGACATGCTTAATGCTGTGTGTGTGTCAGTAGCTCTCAGACAGAGCAGCAACATTGTGGTGGTGGGAAGGAAGGTAATGGTAGACAGCGGGGGGCTAGACAGCAGGGGGCTAGAACTAGGAGACAGCAGGGGGCTAGAACTAGGAGACAGCAGGGGGATAGAACTAGGAGACAGCAGGGGGATAGACAGAAAGGGGCTAGACAGTACGGGGCTACAAATCAGGAGGCTAGACAGTGGGGGGCTAGCACTTGGAGACAGCAGGAGGCTAGACAGCAGGCCACCACGCACTGAAACATACAGTTAAAGTCGGAAGTTTACATACACCTTAGCCAAATACATTTAAACTTAGTTTTTTACAATTCCTGACATTTAATCCAAGTAACAATTCCCTGTTTTAGGGCAGTTAGGATCACCACTTTATTTTAAGAATGTGAAATGTCAGAATAATAGTAGAGAGAATTATTTATTTTAGCTTTTATTTCTTTCATCACATCCCCAGTGGGTCAGAAGTTTACATACCACTCAATTAGTATTTGGTAGCATTGCCTTTAAATTGTTTAACTTGGGCCAAACGTTTCAGGTAGCGTTCCACAAGCTTCCCACAATACGTTTGGGGAATTTTGGCCCATGTCTCCTGACAGAGCTGGTGTAACTGAATCAGGTTTGTAGGCCTCCTTGCTCGCACACGCTTTTCAGTTCTGCCCACAAATGTTCTATAGGATTGAGTTCAGGTCTTTGTGGTGGCCACTCCAATACCTTGACTTTGTTGTCCTTAAGCCATTTTACCACAACTTTGGAAGTATGCTTGGAGTCATTGTCCATTTGGAAGACCCATTTGCGAACAAGCTTTAACTTCCTGACTGATGTCTTGAGATGTTGCTTCAATATATCCATATAATTTTCCATCCTCTTGATGCCATCTATTTTGTGAAGTGCACCAGTCCCTCCTGCAGCAAAGCACCCCCACAACATGATGGTTCCACCCCCGTGCTTCACGGTTGGGATGGTGTTCTTCGGCTTGCAAGCCTCCCCCTTTTTTCTCCAAACGTAACAATGGTCATTATGGCCAAACAGTTCTATTTTTGTTTCATCAGACCAGAAAAAAATTCCCCCAAAAATGTCACCCAGTACTTACTCTCTCTCTCTCTCTCTCTCTAAGAGGAGGAATGAGAGAGAGAGAACGAGGGATACAGAGAAATGGAGTCAAAGAGAGAGAGAACCTTTAGCAATGAACCTTTAGCAATGAAAAGAGAGAAGTAGTGACACCAAGACATGCTTAATGCTGTGTGTGTGTCAGTAGCTCTCAGACAGAGCAGCAACATTGTGGTGGTGGGAAGGAAGGTAATGGTAAACAGAAGCCCAGAGGACACAACAGGAAGTGGTGAGAGGAGCACCACAGGAGGCCACCGCCCACTTCTGAAGCCTGTCACTCCGGGTAAAAGTTGCAGATTAAAGAACAGCTTACCTACCCAAATCCTATTCTTAACCATTCGGGAGAAAGACACAAAACTGCCCTAAAATCAATGTCTTGAGGCAACTTCCTCCAACTCAGCAGGTGGCTGTCGCACAGTGTATGCCACCAGGCCAATCACATCCTGCTGAGCGGGTGAGAAAGCTATTTGATGTCACCTCACACCTGGCCTGCACTTCCTGTCAAAATTAATCACACTTGGCCTTTTAGCTCCTCTGTGCTTCTACAGATCTACGGCACTCTAAAGTTAAATTGATAAAACAGCCTAGTATCTGAGAAAGTATGGTGGACTAGCCTAGTTGCTGCTGAGGGGTTATTTGGAACAAAACATTGTCTAGATGATGGCAGTAAACATAATCCTATCAGACATTGAGGACTGAAAATGTGGTGTCTTAACTCAACAGCAGGTTTTGTCAAATATATTTTTTAGATAGAGCATGTTTTTGATGCCTACTGTACAGGCCTGCGTATTTAAGTGCATGGCCATAACCTAAACGACATGGTACTCAGACATTTAGCTGATGTGTATTGACATGGCCATTAGAAGGATGACTAGAGGGGGAGTTTGCAGTGCTATCAGATCAAAGCACGGGTTAAATGAGATCACACACAGATGCACAGGCAGCAGCTTCCCGGTTCCCATGACTACATTACATTTATGCTTTGTTAGTCAAATCGGGAAACATCCACTCAGGCATGGTCAAAGAGAATGGGGAAGCTCAAATTGTCAAAAACAATGAAATAGAAACTCACTAAGATGGACGTTTTTTTTAAGGAAAGATGAGGAACACAATATCAATGCAAATTCAAAAAATAATCCTCAAGCAAAACAGATATCTGTAGTCTACTATCTGTAACACCCGATTGACAACTGCCATAAAGCATGATAGCAATGTTAATGATTTTTGTAAAGACCATCATCCCTCATATCACATGAACCATAACCAGCTAGCACATAACGTTCTGAGAACCATACGTTTCTTAGAGCTTGGTGAGAGTGTGGTTATCCTATGGTTATTTTGCATTCAGATGTTAAGAAACGTTCTTCTGTGGGAATGTCAGTACAGCAAAACTTTTTCTACAGGTTTCCTCGTGATTCAATATATAGTCATGCTCTCAAACATTCTTCTGTGGGAATTTCAGAAAACTTTAGTAACATTCAGAGAACATTCTAAGAATATTATTTAAAAACATAAATTCCGTTCTCAGAAGACAAGAAAACAATAGTAACGTTCAAAGAACATTCTAAAAAAGAATTTAAAGACACGTACATTCTGTTCTCAGCTTCAACAAAACTCTCTCTATCCTCTATCTATGTAAAAATACCATATGCAGAAATTACCATTTCCAGGTTGCTAAAATTCTAATAGTTTATGTGACAAAACAAGCCACGATTGTGTAGAGGATCATTGTACCATCTAAACCGCTCTGGAATATATTTTCCATATCCAAAAATATTGTATTTTTGCTGTTTGAAGCTGGAGTTCAAAACTGAAAGTAAAAGACCAAAAACGAAATTTAAGCATAAAATTGCTTACATAGAACAGATCTACAGCTTCTAAGACTGGCTTTCAATGACAATGACAGATCACACATTTTTAATACACATTTCTATGTGAATTTGGTCAGGTCGCCCAAAAAGTGAATGTAACTTTAAGTGTGTTCAGGTGTGATCACACTTAAATTGGCCACATCTGATATTAATGAGTGCTTGTTTCCTTTGAAATGGGGTCTGTTTGAATAGACTAATGAACAGTTTTCTATGCGTATGCTAGCTCCATCCTGGTGTTATAGCGGACTAGTTCCATGGATAGACAACAGAAGATCAGGGCCCTGTTTCAGAAAGCAGGTTTAAACCTGAACTCTGGGTTGACTAACTCTGAGCTGTCAAACTCAAGAGTTTTCAGTTTCAGAACAGGTGATAACATTTAGTTCAATCAACTCTGAGTTAAGTTAACCCTGAGTAAAGTACATGCACGAGGAGATAAAAAGCCCTCATCAATGGAACGCAGATAACATGATTCATCATGGAAACAGGAGAGAAAAGAAATATTAATGACTGTGTATGCAGAATATGAGTATATATTTAATACAAAAACAATACAGTAGCAGCAGCAAAAGAATGTGAGCTGGTGTGGCAGAAAATTGCTGACCGAGTCAATGCGTGAGTGTTCATTGAAAAAAAATAAACGTTTTATCTCGAGTGTTCCACTTATTCAACATTTATTGTGTGTGTGTGTGTGTGTGTGTGTGTGTGTGTGTGTGTGTGTGTGTGTGTGTGTGTGTGTGTGTGTGTGTGTGTGTGTGTGTGTGTTAATAGTTATGCAGGTGCAACCCAACAGGCAGAAAATGTACTTGGCAGCAACTGAATTTGAAATATAAAATTATACTTCAAACAGGTAAGGTATAATTTCATTACAAGCAATTGTGATGTTGTTTAGCCTACCCTACCTAATTAAACAGCATTCAGAGACTACATTCAACATGTGATATATTTAAGTAGTTAGTGAAATTTTCTAAGCAATAAAAAGAAACATTTCAGCCATCCCAACACTGCAAGTATTAATATTGTCTAGTTAAAAGTAACTCCTAAATGCCTTTATACATACATGTTGTGCTTACTGAACATGTTCAAATTTGACCTCCATTATAGGCAATAGAATAATGGCTGAGGGCTGAAAAACCGGTGGGGGTCCACCACCACTCAGAGGCTGAAGAGATGGCCCTCAGTCAAAACAGTGGGTGACCTATTGCTGAAGGCATCTCTAGAGGAAGCTCATCTGACACAACCACCCCCAGAAGGGCCTACATAAGAGGTTAGTTATTCAAATTAACGGTATATGTACATTCATCCTTTTGTCAGTGTTACCTGAGTGACGCTCCCACCCATCCATCTTAGACACAACTTGACACACTGAGTTTATTGTAGCACAACAATTCTTTGTAATTGACTGCTGTTACTTTTTCAGATTCTTAGTTGTCCTTCAGATATCATAATCCATTTGAAGGTGACTCAGCGTTACATTGATGTGGCCTGCACACTGTTATAAAAACAAAATTCTAATTAGGTGGGGCACTTCTGGGTAAAGTTATAATTTAACTGTCTAATCTTCTACCAGTTACTGATGGTGTAATGTCTGGTGGAGCCTTCTGCCATAACATACCTCCATGCAGTTGTAAGTACTCTTAATACTCCACAGATGTTTCATAATGGGTTGGAGTAGAACAGCAACGTTGTTCATTTTCATTACAGGAGGATGATGAAGACACCTTGTCAGCTGCAACAAAGAGGGAAAATACAGTGAGGCCTATTGAGGTATACACCTTAAATAACTAACTGTTGATAGTGTTGTACCATAATTAAACTTTCACCTTATTTTTCTCTAACAGAGCAATGCTGGAAATTACAATGAGGAAGAGGGTCCATCCACCTCCACGGCACAACTTACCTCAGTAAGATGTTGTTCAGCATTGGCCCATGACTTACAATGAACCCAAGTAGACCTGACACTGTGAAATTCAATGTCATTTTTTGTGTTCCTATAGCTCCATGTGAAACCGCTGTGCAAGGCGTACTTAGAGAAACAAATTGAAAAATTAAATTTAGAAATTGACCACAAGGCTGCAGATGCAAAAGATAAAAATAGAAATACAACTGCTGGAACATCAGTTTTATATTAACTACTGTACTGCATTTGTACTTGCAGAAAATAAAGAAGACTTCATAAAAAGGCATATTGTCTTTATTTGACACTGGGGAGGTGATGGGTCAATCAGAAATGATGGCAGCATATATTGTGTCTCTGACTGCTCTTCCACCTTGTGTGTCAGCGGGGTGGTCAGGATCGTTCACTGATTGAGTAGGACATTGTTCTCCTCTAATTGTGGCAATGTTGTGGAGAATCACACATGCCACAATAATGTCACACGCCCTTTCTGGGGTGACTCTGAGCCTACGATGGCACTGGAACTGGGCCCTGGGCATCCCAATGGTCATCTCTACCCTGGCTCGTGTCCTGCAGTGAGCCAAGTTATAATGTTGCTGCGGGATGGGCTCAGGATCAGGGTAAGGGGTCAGCAAATAGGGCTGGCAGGGTACCTCTGTCACTGAGCAGGTAACCATCAAACTCTCCTATGATCATACAAGATTACATTTTCAGTTGCAATAGGAGGAAACAAAATATTGATTATAATAGGATACAGATGTATAACTCACCACGGCCAAATCTAGCGGTCAGTGTACACTCACGAAAAATGTGCGAGTCATGCACAGACCCAGGCCACTTTGTTTCCACATTGCTGATGATATAGGCTGCATCACATATGATCTTCACAGTGCAGAACACTAATTAGTTGCAGTAGCTGTATTGTGAAGTATCTTTCAATTGGAATGCTAAAGGCTACTATTTAGGCCTACCTGCACATTAATGCTGTGGAAAGACTTCCTATTCACATAATCTTACTTCCGGTCCGGAGCGAGCAGTCGCACTTCGCTTCGCTCCACAGGTAATATTACACTTCTTTACATTACAACGGTTTGGTTTGTTTGATCTGAGCAATTTTTTCTTAGCTATCAAAGATAATTGTGTAGTTTAGAGTAATTAGAGTAATTATCGAGGCCAGCTATTTTTTCGTCCTCCTAACGTAGTCAACACTGCTAGCTGCTAGCAAGTCAACACCGCTAGCTAGCCAACCGTTACCGACTAGCAGCGCTGTAGATACTAATACATTACAACGGAACGATTTGACTAGTGCAGTGTTAGCTAGCTAGCTACATAGCTGTCTTTGTCATAGCTTGATAATTGTGTAGTTTAGTAATTATCGAGGTTAGCTAGGTTAGCTAGCCAGCTATTTCCGTCCCCCGCGACGCCATTGTTCCATACCTAGCCAACTATTACCGACGAGCAGCATTGTAGAAACTAAATACATTACAAAGGAACGTCTTGATTAGTGTTATGTCATGTTAGCTAGCTACAACGTTGCTTTTGTATAATAGCCAACCTCTACCGACTAGCAGCACTGTAGAAACTATTACATTACAACAGAACGACTTGATTAGTGTAGTGTTGTGTTAGTTAGCTAGCATTTTCGTCATTTTAGTCAATAAGATTCTCGCAACGTAAGCTTAACTTTCTGAACATTTGAGACGTGTAGTCCTCTTGTCATTCCAATCTCCTTTGCATTAGCGTAGCCTCTTCTGTAGCTTGTCAACTATGTGTCTGTCTATCCCTGTTCTCTCCCCTTTGCACAGGCCATACAAACGCTTCACACCACGTGGCCGCTGCCACTCTAACCTGGTGGTCCCAGCGCGCACGACCCACGTGGAGTTCCAGGTCTCCGGCAGCCTCTGGAACTGCCGGTCTGTGGCCAACAAGGCTGAGTTCATCTCAGCCTATGCTACCCTCCAGTCCCTAGACTTCCTGGCGCTGACGGAAACATGGATTACCACAGATAACACTGCTACTCCTACTGCTCTCTCCTCGCCTGCCTACGTGTTCTCGCATACCCCTAGAGCATCGAGCCAGCGGGGTGGTGGCACTGGAATCCTCATCTCTCCCAAGTGGACATTCTCTCTTTCTCCCCTGACCCATCTGTCTATCTCCTCATTTGAATTCCATGCTGTCACAGTTACCAGCCCTTTCAAGCTTAACATCCTTATCATTTATCGCCCTCCAGGTTCCCTTGGAGAGTTCATCAATGAGCTTGATGCCTTGATAAGTTCCTTCCCTGAGGATGGCTCACCTCTCACAGTTCTGGGTGACTTTAACCTCCCCACGTCTACCTTTGACTCATTCCTCTCTGCCTCCTTCTTTCCACTCCTCTCCTCTTTTGACCTCACCCTCTCACCTTCCCCCCTACTCACAAGGCAGGCAATACGCTTGACCTCATCTTTACTAGATGCTGTTCTTCCACTAATCTCATTGCAACTCCCCTCCAAGTCTCCCGACCACTACCTTGTATCCTTTTCCCTCTCGCTCTCATCCAACACTTCTCACTCTGCCCCTACTCGGATGGTATTGCGCCGTCCCAACCTTCGCTCTCTCTCTCCAGCTACTCTCTCCTCTTCCATCCTATCATCTCTTCCCTCTGCTCAAACCTTCTCCAACCTATCTCCTGATTCTGCCTCCTCAACCCTCCTCTCCTCCCTTTCTGCATCCTTTGATTTTCTCTGTCCCCTATCCTCCAGGCCGGCTCGGTCCTCCACTCCTGCGCCGTGGCTCGACGACTCACTGCGAGCTCACAGAACAGGGCTCCGGGCAGCCGAGTGGAAATGGAGGAAAACTCGCCTCCCTGCGGACCTGGCATCCTTTCACGCCCTCCTCTCTACATTTTCCTCTTCTGTCTCTGCTGCTAAAGCCACTTTCTACCACTCTAAATTCCAAGCATCTGCCTCTAACCCTAGGAAGCTCTTTGCTACCTTCTCCTCCCTCCTGAATCCTCCTCCCCCTCCCCCCCCCCCCCCCCTCCTCTCTCTCTGCGGATGACTTCGTCAACCATTTTGAAAAGAAGGCTGATGACATCCGATCCTCGTTTGCTAAGCCAAACGACACCGCTGGTCCTGCTCACACTGCCCTACCCTGTGCTTTGACCTCTTTCTCCCCTCTCTCTCCAGATGAAATCTCGCGTCTCGTGACGGCCGGCCGCCCAACAACCTGCCCACTTGACCCTATCCCCTCCTCTCTTCTCCAGACCATTTCCGGAGACCTTCTCCCCTACCTCACCTCGCTCATCAACTCATCCTTGACCGCTGGCTACGTCCCTTCCGTCTTCAAGAGAGCGAGAGTTGCACCCCTTCTGAAAAAACCTACACTCGATCCCTCCGATATCAACAACTACAGACCAGTATCCCTTCTCTCTTTTCTCTCCAAAACTCTTGAACGTGCCGTCCTTGGCCAGCTCTCCTGCTATCTCTCTCAGAATGACCTTCTTGATCCTAATCAGTCAGGTTTCAAGACTGGGCATTCAACTGAGACTGCTCTTCTCTGTGTCACGAAGGCTCTCCGCACTGCTAAAGCTAACTCTCTCTCCTCTGCTCTCATCCTTCTAGACCTATCTGCTGCCTTTGATACTGTGAACCATCAGATCCTCCTCTCCACCCTCTCCGAGCTGGGCATCTCCGGCGCGGCCCACGCTTGGATTGCGTCCTACCTGACAGGTCGCTCCTACCAGGTGGCGTGGCGAGAATCTGTCTCCGCACCACGTGCTCTCACCACTGGTGTCCCCCAGGGCTCTGTTCTAGGCCCTCTCCTATTCTCACTATACACCAAGTCACTTGGCTCGGTCATATCCTCACATGGTCTCTCCTATCATTGCTACGCAGACGACACACAATTAATCTTCTCCTTTCCCCCTTCTGATAACCAGGTGGCGAATCGCATCTCTGCATGTCTGGCAGACATATCAGTGTGGATGACGGCTCACCACCTCAAGCTGAACCTCGGCAAGACGGAGCTGCTCTTCCTCCCGGGGAAGGACTGCCCGTTCCATGATCTCACCATCACGGTTGACAACTCCCTTGTGTCCTCCTCCCAGAGTGCTAAGAACCTTGGCGTGACCCTGGACAACACCCTGTCGTTCTCCACTAACATCAAGGCGGTGACCCGATCCTGTAGGTTCATGCTCTACAACATTCGCAGAGTACGACCCTGCCTCACACAGGAAGCGGCGCAGGTCCTAGTCCAGGCACTTGTCATCTCCCGTCTGGATTACTGCAACTCGCTGTTGGCTGGGCTCCCTGCCTGTGCCATTAAACCCCTACAACTCATCCAGAACGCCGCAGCCCGTCTGGTGTTCAACCTTCCCAAGTTCTCTCACGTCACCCCGCTCCTCCGCTCTCTCCACTGGCTTCCAGTTGAAGCTCGCATCCGCTACAAGTCCATGGTGCTTGCCTACGGAGCTGTGAGGGGAACGGCACCTCCGTACCTTCAGGCTCTGATCAGGCCCTACACCCAAACAAGGGCACTGCGTTCATCCACCTCTGGCCTGCTCGCCTCCCTACCTCTGAGGAAGCACAGTTCCCGCTCAGCCCAGTCAAAACTGTTCGCTGCTCTGGCACCCCAATGGTGGAACAAGCTCCCTCACAACGCCAGGACAGCGGAGTCAATCACCACCTTCCGGAGACACCTGAAACCCCACCTCTTTAAGGAATACCTGGGATAGGATAAAGTAATCCTTCTAACCCCCCCTCCCCAAAAGATTTAGATGCACTATTGTAAAGTGGTTGTTCCACTGGATATCATAAGGTGAATGCACCAATTTGTAAGTCGCTCTGGATAAGAGCGTCTGCTAAATGACTTAAATGTAAATGTAATAATCTCCTTCATTTATTGAAGGAGCTGTGATAGGAATATGAGTGCCGTCTATGCAGCCAATCACACCTGGAAACCCTAAAATATATCAAATTAACTGATTAGTGCTTCAAGTCTCAAAGCTTCATACTAAATAAATTATTGCTGAGATTGATACCTGGAATTCTTTGAGTCTTGTGGGTCTGTGACTTGGGAACACCACAAAAGTGTACAGTAAACGTTTCAGTGCAAGAGTCACATTACTCTGCGGCGTATTTGAGCTTCAATATCAACTGGCTCTTCAAGAAAAGGACACGCCGTGTCTGACACCTCCTTCAGTCTGCAGGCTTCAGCTAAAGAGGAGGAGAAACTCTGGGTTAGTTGAAGAAAACCTGCTCGCTGGCAGGTTAACTTCACAGAGTATGTTGCCATAGTAACTGACTCAGAGTTAATCTGAATTTGCTTTCTGAAACCGAAACCCCAGAGTTTCCTTCAACTGTGAGACAACTGAGTTTACACTAAACCCGTTTTCTGAAACAGGGCCCATAGCTTTTCATCTCACTGACGCTGTGTCACAAAAAATACATGTGTTTGCATACTAATGCCTAAGCAAATTAATTTCCATGTGTCCTATCTGTGCTTTGAGTTCAAAACAGTTATTAAAGCAGTGCATTTAAAAGTCTTATTGAAACATTCAGTGAAAGTTTTAAGGAAAACCTCCAAATAACCTTGACATTTCTGTCAAAACATTGACAAACTCTGTGCCTCAACCTGTTGTTTCGGCCAGTTGTTTATAAATGGTATATATTTTTTTCATGTTTGTGTCAACACCTGCTACCAACTACCCAGCAAGGTTGCAATGGAGCCCGCTTCACCTGGAATAGGTAACGAACACTTCCAGCGCTGTAAAAGCTGTGTTAATTACACTCTTGTCCAGGACAGTATTGACAATCCAGAGTTCCAATGCAGCAATTGTTTGCTTACAGAGGATTACAGAAATGAGGTGGCTATCTTTAGCAAGCAAATTTCAATTCTGCACAAACTTATGGGGAAAACGTATTTGTAACTTTCTCGTTCTCAACTCCTGTGGCTGGTCGCCGCTCAGGCCTGATGGATGTATCCCTTCCTTGTCATCTGTCCCTATCCGAATGGCCTGTGCTACCTGGAACTTGTCTGCCAAGGAAGTTGTCTCCATCTGCTTCTCCTCCTCCATCTTGTAGTGGAGTAGATGGAGATCAGCAAGAGGATTGTTCCAATCAGCGCAGGTCCCATGTCACAAGTCGTGGAAACTGAAGGCAGCAGCATGCTGCTAAGCGGATTCAGTGTCTGCAAGAGGTTCAGAGCAGATTGACATAAGGAATAGCTTCGCTGCACTGGTGCCTGATCTACTGTACCTGCGCCTTCATCGCTGGGACTGCCTGTGCCTGCGGCGGTTGTGCTGACTCCAACTACGCCGACTCCAGCAGTGGTGTCATCGTCGAGTTCGGCTCCTTTCCCTCTCTGGTTCTGACAGGGCATTGCCTGCTGTGGGAGGTCTGGACTTATCACTGGGAGCACAGGGTGTATGCTACCCTACTTCTCGTGGGCCCGTGAAAGATTGAACTAATTGTGTGAGGAGTAGGAATGGGTGGATTTCTCCAACCCCTTCTCTGGCCATTGTATTGGGCAGTTCAGTGGTGAGAAATGTCTCAGTTCCTGAATAAAAAGTACAGGACATCAATAAGCTGCTCCCAAACATTTTAAACCTGCATCAGGAAATTGACTCAATCATATTTCATGTGGGATTCAATGACATTATGAAGGGCAGCACAGAACAGCTGAAGATGGATTTTAAAGAACTGACTGGGTCTCTGCTTGACACCAACAAACGCCCCATAATATCTGTCCCTGTGCCCTCCCGAAATCTTGGCATTGAACGTTTCAGCAGACTTTTAGCCCTCCATAACTGGCTACGAGACTTGTGCAGGTCTGTAATGATTGGCAAATGTACTGCAAAATGAAAAGTCATGTGACTAAACTGAATAAAAAGAAGAAGAAACTATACTATGAAACAAAGATAAATGACATAAAAAATGATAGTAAAAAGCTTTGGAGCACCTTAAATGAAATGTTGGGCAAAAAGGCAAACTCAGCTCCATCATTCATTGAATCATCACAAAACCCACTGATATTGACAATTACTTTTAATGATTTTTTAGCAAACTTAGACATGACATGCCAGCAACAAATGCTGACAATACACATCCAACTGTAACTGATCAAACTATGAAAGACAAGCATTGCAATTTTTTCTTCTGTAAAGTGAATGTGGAAGAAGTGAAAACTTGGATGGATAATTACTGAGGATAATAGTGGACGATATTGCCACTCTTATTTGCCATATCTTCAATCTAAGCCTACTAGAAAGTGGGCCCTCAGGACTAGAGGGAAGCTAAAGTAATTCTGCTACACGATAATAGTAAACGCCCCTTTTACTGGCTCAAGTAGCAGACCAATCAGCCTGTTACCAACCCTTAGTAAACTTTTTGGAAAAATTGTGTTTGACCAGATACAATGCTATTTTACAGTAAACAAATTGACAACCAGACTTTCAGCATGCTTATAGGGAAGGACATTCAACAAGCATGGCACTTGATGACTGTTGATTGGCTGAGAAAATCTGATGATGAAACGATTGTGGGGGCTGTTATGTTAGACTTCAGTGCGGCTTTTGACAGTATTGATCATAGTCTGCAGTTGGAAAAATGTATGTGTTATGGCTTTACAACCCCTGCTATATTGTGGATAAAGAGTTACCTGTCTAACAGAACACAGAGGGCATTCTTTAATGGAAGCCTTTCCAGCATAATCCAGGTAGAATCAGGAATTCCCCAGGGCAGCTGTCTAGGCCCCTTACTTTTTTCAGTCTTTACTAATGACATGCCCCTGGCCTTGAGTAAAGCCAGTGTGTCTATGTATGCGGATGACTTAACACTATACACATCAGCTACTACAGTGAGTGAAATCACTGCAACACTTAACAAAAAGCTGAAGTTAGTTTCAGAATGGGTGGCAAATAATAAGTTGGTCCTAAATATTTCAAAAACTAAGGCATTGTATTTGAGACAAATCATTCACTAAACCCTAAACCTCAATTAAATCTTGTAATCAATAATGTAGAAATTGAGCAAGTTGAAGTGATTAAACTGCTTGGAGTAACCCTGGATTGTAAATGGTCATGGTCAAAACATGTTGATACAACAGTAGCTAAGATGGGGAGAAGTCTGTCCATAATAAAGCACTGCTCTGCCTTTTTAACAACACTATCAACAAGGCAGGTAATACAGGCTCTAGTTTTGTCGCACCAGAACTACTGTTCAGTTGTATGGTCTGGTGCCATAAAGAGGGACCTCGGAAAATTACAAATGGCTCAGAACAGGGAAGCAAGGCTGGCCCTTAAATGCACACGGGGAGCTAATGTTAATAACATGCATGTACATCTCTCATAGCTCAAAGTGGAGGAGACAATGACTACCACCAGGGGTATGCGCAATGCCGTCGGGATTCACTTTATATATATATATATATATATATATATAAGTTATTAAAAAAATAAAAAAATCTTCACATTTTCAAACAGTCCATCTATATTTTCCAACGGGGCTATACATTTGGGTGAGGTTTTATTCTCGCCTGAGTAGCATCATTTCACTGACAAAAATAAAATTAAACCATCTAGTGATCAGCGAAATAACAACACAATGTCAAATACTGTCAAGTCCTGACCAGTAAAGGGGTCTTTTGCCATTGTAGTATGGTCAAGGCATGGCAGGGGGTGTTTGTTTTGTGTTTTGGGGTTTTTTGTCTCGGGGATTTTGGTTCTAGTTTTCATTTTCTATGTTCCGTTTTCCAGGTTTGGCCGAGTGTGGTTTCCAATCAGAGGCAGGTGTCTTTCGTTGTCTCTGATTGGAAGCCATACTTAGGCAGCCTGTTTTCCTTTGGGTTTTGTGGGTGGTTGTTTTTCGTATAGTGCTTGTGTCCTTACGGAACTGTTGTTTGGCGTTAGTTTAATTTTTGTTTAAGTGTTCTCTTTTAATAAATAAAGAAGATGAGCATGATACCCGCTGCGCCTTGGTCTAGCTTATATGACGCACCTGACAGAACCACCCACCTAAAGAAGACCAAGCAGCGGGGTAAGGAGCAGGAGAAGAGTGGAGCAAAATGGACTTGGGAGGTGGAACGGCGATTCTGGGAGGAGAAGTTAAGGGAGCTACAGGAGCCTGAGAGGCAGCCCCAAAAAACGTTGTTTTTTTTGGGGGGGGGGCACACGGGGGGAGCGGTTGACGAGGAGTGAACGACTGAGCAGGCGTGCGGAGGGGCGAGCGATGCATTACGGGGTGATGCGCACTATCTCGCCCATCCGCACGCACAGTCCGGTGCGGTCGGTACAGGCTCTGCAGCATTGCCGTGCTAGAGTTGGCACTCTGCCAGGAAGGAGTGTGCCTGCTCAGCGCATCTGGCCACCAGTGCGTCTCCTCGGTCCAGCTTACCCTGCACCTGTTCTACACACGGCAGCCCTCACTCTCCAGCACAGCCCAGTTCGCCCTGTGCCAGCGCTTCGCCCGTGCCAGCGCTTCGCCCGCCAGTCCGGAGCTGCCAGAGTCGCCCGCCAGTCCGGAGCTGCCAGAGTCGCCCGCCAGTCCGGAGCTGCCAGAGTCGCCCGCCAGTCAGGAGCTGCCAGAGTCGCCCGCCAGTCCGGAGCTGCCAGAGTCGCCCGCTAGTCCGGAGCTGCCAGAGTCGCCCGCCAGTCCGGAGCTGCCAGAGTCGCCCTCCATTCCGGAGCTACGGCCAGAGCCAGAGCCACCTCCGTGGTGTGAGGATTGGGAAGGGGGGGTTACTGCCCCCTTACCCGGGAAAGCACCGAACAACAGACAGGGGCGTTGGACCATCGAAGAGGCGCAAATATGATGAGAACTACATTGATTTGGGGTTCACTTATATTGGGAGTAGTGCCTTTCCTCAGCCAGTGTGTTATATGTGCAAAAGTACTATCTCACAACTCCATGAAACCTTCAATCTTGTGCAGACATTTAGAAACAAAACATGCAAATTTGAAAAATAAGCCATGGGAGTTTTTGGAGCGAGAATAAAGACGACCTTCGAGTAGTAAGACATGTATAAAAGCAATAGATACCATTAATAAGACGGGGCTAGAAGTGTCTTATATGGTGAGCTACCGAGTGGCTAGGACAGACAAGTCCCATACTGTTAGGGTTGAACTGGCTATTTGTTTGCATAACTTATATAATATACTGGGGAAGCTATGCTACAATATTAAGTATATGAACTGCGGATAAATCAACTGCTGAAGACAGGAAGAATGACACCCGGCGACAGGAAGTGCGTCACGACGCTGGGACCAGCCTGCGCGCCGACGATAGGAGGAGCAAGTTTAAACCACGATCGGAATTGCATCCAGGGAGTTAATTTTCAATATGACCTTACACTTGCTATTCTAAGAGGATGGTCTCTCAAAAAAAAAATCTGGTTGATTTTTCTATGGATTTTCTCCTACCATATCTATTGTGTTATATTCTCCTACGTTATTTTAACATTTCTACAAACTTCAAATTGTTTTCTTTCCAGTGGTACCAAGTATATGCATATCCTGGCTTCAGGGTCTGAGCAACAGCCAGTTTACCTTGGGCACGTCATTCAGGAGGAAATTGAGAAAAAAGGGGCCTAGCCCTAAGAAGATTTATTCAATGTGTGGGACAGAATTGAGGCTATGATTAAGAAGTTGGAGTTATTCTCTATCTGCATTAACAAGGACAACACACAGGTCTTTCCATCATTGTATGATTTTTTTGGTGAGCAAATTAACTCAAGCTTACGGACTATGTCAAATGGGATATAGCAAAGCACCTGAGTGAGTTGGGTGCGCAATTACACAGGTACTTTCCCGAAACGGATGACACAAACAACTGGATTCGTTATCCCTTTCATGCCCTGCCTTCAGTCCACTTACCGATATCTGAACAAGAGAGCCTCGTCGAAATTGCAACAAGCAGTTCAGTGAAAATGTAACTTAATCAGAAGCCACTGCCAGATTTCTGGATTGGGCTGTGCTCAGAGTATCCTGCCTTAGTAAGTTGCACTGTTAAGACATTGATGCCCTTTGCAACCATGTACCTATGTGAGAGTGGATTCTCGGCACTCAATAGCATGAAAACTAAATACAGGCACAGACTGTGTGTGGAAAATGATTTAAGACTGAGACTCTCTCCAATACAACCCAACATTGCAGAGTTATGTGCATCCTTTCAAGCACACCCTTCTCATTTACCTGTGGTGAGTTATTCACAATTTTCGATGAACAAATAAAGTTTTATATGTAAGATGGCCAAATAAATAGCAAAACGATGGATTATTATTATATTATTATTTGTGCCCTGGTCCTATAAGAGCTCTTTGTCACCTCCCACAAGCCAGGTTGTGACAAAAACTCACACTCATTCTTATGTTTAATAAATGTATCATATAGTGTGTGTGTGGCAGGCTTACAATGGCAAAAAACAACATTTGAGAATGCGCTGAACCTGGTGCTAGAAGGGGTACCCAGCTGGAGGTTGAATGTTTGAAGGGGTACGGGACTATAAAATGTTTGGGAACCACAAGTCTCTTCACAATCCTCAAGTCCAGACTATGGGAGGCACACAGTACTACATAGAGCCATGGCTACTCTATTCCACATCAGGTAACTGATGCAAGCAGTAGAATCAGATAAAAAATACAGAAAAAAAATACAACTTATGGAACAGCGGGGACTGTGAAGAGAGAGACACACACACAAGCACAGACACACATACACATGATAAGACACACACTCTACACACATGTACACATGGATGTTGTATTGTAAATATGTGATAGTGGAGTAGTGGCCTGAGGGAACACACTACATGTATTAGGTAAAGTGTTATAAAATGTAATGCCATGTAATATTTTAAATTGTGTATTTAACTTCCTTAATGTTGCTGGACCCCAGGAGGAGTATCTGCTGCCTTGGCAGCAGCTAATGGGGATCGTTAAGAAATACAAAAATACAAATACAACATTTAGAGAATGTTCTCAGAATGCTATTTATCTTCAAATAATCTATTAAAAAATTATCAGAACGTTAATAAAACTTTCAAGAAACCATAGTAAAACGTTCTCAGAAACTCCCTGCAACCTAAAAATGAAAGTTCCCATAAGAGGCTACAATTTTACTTTCGTTCTCAGAACGTTTAAAAAAACATTCTGTTTTATCGATCAGGAAACGTATGGCTTCGTTCCCAGAACCAATGAGAATCCAAAAACGTACGTTCCCACAACTTCCAATGAACCAAATGTGCTAGCTTGGTTGTGTTTCAAATCAGCAGGTAATAATAATAATAACATTATTAATTAATAATAATAATAATAATATTTATATAATATATATATATATATACATACGAATAATTTATAGATTTGGAGATATTAATCATTTATCGATTTGGAGGGATACTTCTGACAAAATGTGTCTTATTGAAAAGACTAGTCTCCCCTGTAACTATTCCCCAGGTCGTTGCTGTAAATGCGAATGTGTTCTCAGTCAATTTACCTGGTAAAATAAGGGTTAAATAAAATAAAATAAAAATACCAGTAGGCCTACATTTAATTTATAAACTGGGTGGTTCGAGCCCTGAATGCTGGTTGACTGACAGCCGTGGTATATCAGGGGTATGACAAAACACTTATTTTTACTGCTCTAACTACATTGGTAAACAGTTTATAATAGCGATAAGGCACCTCGGGGGTTTGTGATAATCTGCGTTGCGTCGTGCAAAGAACAGTCCTTAGCCATGGTATATTGGCCATATACCACAACCACTCGGACCTTATTGCTTAATTATTGCCTTTGTTGGTTGGTTTGTTTGATATAATCGTGTGGAAAATAATTTCCTCCTGAAAACAATAAACTATTCTATTCTAGATTAAAAGCGGAATATAGTAGAGTAGAATTGAATAGTACAACTACCTCTTTCAGATTTCTTGACCACGGATAGGATATAATGCCAGATGTCATGGGTGATGCTCGTGTCGTGGTTTTACTCGGTACTCGCTTGGCTGGGCCTGCGCGTGAGCTAGCACGCGCCAAGCGAGAAGAGGGAGGGAGCGAACTAACATCGGCGGCAGCAAGCCACCAGCCCCGTAATCGAGAAAGAAAAGAGAAGTTACGCAAGAAAGAATTGCTGTAATTTTCTCACCTGCTGGGCTACATTGGGTAAATTAAGTCCACCAGAGGCTCAGGTGACAGAGGAGACCGTTTGGGAACTCCGTAGGAACAAAACAACAAAAGCAAAAATACGGGATTTAACACAGGCAGTGACAATAAAACAACACTCCCTGACAAGTGGGCAGCTGGCTGCCGAAGGAGCAGGCAGGACAAGGAAAAAAGGAAATAAATACGTCATCTGCTTCTCCCTTAAGGTATTTAAACGTTATTTTCAAAACATCAATTCTCACTGAACTTTAAATTCATGAAACAATGAAGACTTAGCCAGAACTCATCAAGTGTCTCTGTAGTAGCTAACGTTAATTAGCGTTAGTTAGCTAGTGTGTGAGCGGTGTTCGCTAGCTACAGTAGCGTTTTGCTAGCGACTAACGTTAGCTAAGCTAGCTAGCTGACGCTAGCTGACTAAACGTGTTGTTTTCCAAGAAACTTTTGGTGGTGTTTTTAATAACCCGAACAGTGAGGGAGTGCTTCAAGACTAGAGGGGGAGGGCAGGTTCCCTTCTTGACATATAACCCCTCTACACATTTTCCTTAAAATGATAGCTGCGGAGGTCAGTAGTGAGGACACGGGCTCTGTCTCGACAGGGGTGGCAGGCGGCGGAGGCCCCGAGACGGCCCATTTTCCGTTTTATCCCAATCAGACCAGAGTGCGGGTCACTGATTTTGGCCAGCGATCAGCACCAAACTCCCGCTACCAGTCGAACACCTCCCCGGACGCCCTCCCTGATATGAGTATGATTTACCCCGTATCTGGAGGAGATATTACCGGACCAGTCTTGTCCGCTACAGGGAATGGTGGTGGTGGAAACGCAATTTGTCAAGGAACAAGCTCAGGGACCATTGGCGGTGTGTGCTACTCCCCCACCTCAGAGGGGCCCGGCAGCCGGATATCACCCACCTCGGCAGGTCCAGACGGGCCCAGTGTCTTTCCCCCACTACCACCACCACCTCTGCTGCCCACAGGCTACGGGGGACTCGGCACTGTGGATGAAAGCGACATGCAGGATGGACCAGAATACGAGGAAGAGGAGGTGGTCTTCCCGCTCTCAGCGCCGCCCACTAACCAGTAAGGACTTTTCATATTCACTCAAATTGTTCTATTGTTCATTGACACCTAGCTAACAATCTAAATTAGGGTTTTATTGAAACGTCCTGGGTATATTTCCTTCCAGCTGCATCCACCACCAGTGCTCAAGTATCTATTCAACTTGTTGACTACTGCAGTTTATAACATGCCCCAAATGACAGGTAGGCAGTCAAATTGAAGGAGGGGGTTCAGGCTGTTGATCTTCAATCTAGCCATGTAGTGAATAATGCATGAACCTGTCCTGAAAACAATTTCCATATCTCATAATGTAGAGAAATATTTGCATACCTAGAGGTTAGATTATTCTCCCAACTCAGCCAGTTTGTTTGTATACAATTATGAATGCAATATATAGTACCAGTCAAAAGTTTGGACACCTAGTCATTCAAGGGGTTTTCTTTATTTTTACAATTTTCTACATTTTAGAAAAATTGTGAAGACATCAACTATGAAATAAAACACACGGAATCCGGTAGTAACCAAAAAAGTGTTAAACAAATCAAACTATATTTGAGATTCTTGAAAGTAGCGAGCCATGATAACAGCTTTCCACACGCTTGGCATTCTCTCAACCAGCTTCACCTGGAATGCATTTCAATAAACAGGTGTGCCTTGTTAATTTGTGGAATTTCTTTCCTTAATGCGTTTGAGCCAGTCAGTTGTGTTGTGACAAGGTACAGTAGGGTTGGTATACAGAAGATGGCCCTGTTTGGTAAAAGACCAAGGCCATATTATGGCAAGAACAGCTCAAATAAGCAAAGAGAAACAAGTCCATCATTAATGTAAGACATGAAGGTCAGTCAATCTGTAAAATTTCAAGAACTTTGAAAGTTTCTTCAAATGCAGTCGCAAAAACCATCAAGCGCTATGATGAAACTGGCTCTCATGAGGACCGCCACAGGAAAGGAAGACCCAGAGTTACCTTTGCTGCAGAGGATAAGTTAATTAGTTACCAGCCTCAGAAATTGCAGCCCAAATAAATGCTTCAGAGTTCAAGCAACAGACATATCTCAACATCAACTGTTCAGAGAATCAGGCCTTCATGGTCAAATTGCTGCAGAGAAACCTCTACTAAAGGACACTAATAAGAAGATGCATACTTGGGCCAATAAACATGAGCAATGGACATTAGACGGGGGAAATCCGTCCTTTGATCGGATGAGTCCAAATTTGTCTTTGGGAGACGCAGAGTAGATGAACGGATGATCTCCGCATGTTTGGTTCCCACCGTGAAGCATGGAGGAGGAGGGGTGATAATGTGGGGGTGCTTTTCTGGTGACACTGTCAGTGATTTATTTAGAATTCAAGGCACACTTAACCAGTATGGCTACCACAGCATTTTGCAGCGGTACGCCGTCCCATCTGGTTTGGGCTTAGTGGGACTATCATTTGTTTTTCAACAGGACAATGACCCAACACACCTCCAGGCTGTGTAAGAGCTATTTCACCAAGAAGGAGAGCAATGGAGTGCTGCATCAGATGACCTGGCCTCCACAATCACCCAACCTCAACCCAATTGAGTTGGACCACAGAGTGAAGGAAAAGCAGCCAACAAGTGCTCACCATATGTGGGAACTCCTTCGAGACTGTTGGAAAAGCATTCCAGGTGAAGCCGGTTGAGGGAATGCTAAGAGTGTGTAAAGCTGTCATCAAGGCAAAGGGTGGCTACTTTGAATAATCTCAAATAGAAAATAGTTTGATTTGTTTAACACTTTTTTTTGATTACTACATGATTCCATATGTGTTATTTCATAGTTTTGATGTCTTCACTTTTCTACAATGTAGAAAAGAGTACAAATAAAGTAAAACCCTTGTAGGTGTGTCTGAACTTTTGACTGGTACTGTAATTCCCAGAATCATTGTAATGCGGCAGGTGTAGCAGATTTGAAATCTTTACAGCACTTGTCAACAAATGTTTTTTTCTTCATTGTTCTGGCCACAAATTAGGGTTTTCTTTTTTTAACCACACAATCATGTGGTCATAACCATATTCAATGGAAATGTTTTCTCATGGAATAATAATTCCTCTCACATCCAGCTCCTGAGTAAGGGTAGCCAATGTCTGCTGCTGCAGGCTTTTGTGTCAGTGTTGCTGCAGTAGGACTAACCATTGTGGGAGATTAAACGTATTGAGTTTCCCTACACAATCATATTAGCCTATATATCTTTGTAGTGTGTGTGGCACTCACTTTTGTCAGTCTCATTAGTGAGGTGCTGAGCTTTATAATTTCTGGCCTCACGCTGTGAGATATGGAAATAACTGGGGCTGGAGTGTGAAATCAGCTCTTATTTTAGAAGTTACATATCTCCCTGTCAGATTGGCCAGCTTTTTAGCTGAAAAAATCAATGTTTAGCTCAATGAGTCAGTGGATTCTCCTCCGGTTTCCTTTACATCCCTTTCTGCCGGGGCACCAGGCAGTAGCAAAGATGTAATGAAGGGGATGGATTTTTATTTCCCCCCCCCCCCTCGTTTTCCACAATGGCTAGGTTTCCATCCAATTGGTGATAGTTTTTCATGCACTTATTCTAAAACTCTACCTATTTTCGTTTTGTCACAAACTGTTGCGTTAAATTGCATATATGCACTCTGGTCTTGGCACATACGTTCTAGACAACAGCTCTCAAATAGTGCCGGTAGGCTAGCCTACATCAGGAATTATTATGAATAAGAGCGAGAATTTTGATTTGTCAAATGGCAGCCGATCATCATGTCACCAAAATAATTTCCTCTATTGGAAAGGAGCATCATGCTCATCACTGTGGACTTTCACCACCCTGTGAAGTGACTCGTAACTTATTTCATCTTTAGTGGGAGGACCTGACATCTTCACGTGACTCCAAGTTTACCTTAATATGATGGTTATTATATCAATATTTGAGCATTAAGGCATTCCCAACGCCATTTCTCGCCTAATTTTATAAAAAGATCCCACCATGTTGAAGGAAACCATTCTGTCGACATGTTATGAAATTGTACTGACATTTCTTGTTTCCATCAGGCCATTCTTTTTTTTAATACGTCAGATATATAGGGCTCTAAAGTGTAACCAATTTTTTTTTTGCCAAAATATTTTGCTGTGCGACCAGGAGTTTGATTTTGGGAGTACTATGAGACTAGGAAGGAAAATCTCAGATGTTATAATTGTTGTAATGATAAGGCTTTGCTGTACCCTTAAAAAAAAAAAAATTTATACTTTTTTTTTTCTCAGAGTGCACCAGAATAAAAAAGTTCAGATTTAATAGCGGCACGGTAGCACCATTACTACAGCGAAAACAGCTTGCATCTAGTGCAACGATCTGACCCATATTACTGGTGCAACATTTTTATCTTCCTATAGAGGATCGCCGGGAACACATTTTATATTCATAAACCATGTGTGCTGTTCTAAAACTGCTCGCATGTTAACTGTTTGTTTATACTTTGTTCAGTCATGTTACCTCATTGTCTGGCTAGCTAACAACCTAGTACATTTACCAGCATATGCAAACATTTGTGGGCACAGAAAGAAAGCAAAAGGGATAGCTTGTTCTTCCGGAGATCAATGATCATAGACATGAATATAAAATGCGTTCCCATCACAAACCTGACATTAAAAAAAAAAAAAAAAATTCAATGTAATGTATCTCAATAGGAAAATAGTGATTTTTTTTATTTTTTTTTAATTTTTTTTATTTTTTTTATTTTTTTACATAATGTAGAAACCTAATATTCCACAAATGACTTAGTCATTTCTATGACGGGTATTCATATTAACAATTTACCTTTCCTAATAAACTAATGTATTTCAAATCAAAGTTTATTTGTCAGGTATGCCGAGTACAACAGGTGTAGACCTTACAGTGAAATGCTTCCTTACAGTGCAATTTTTAAGTAAAAAAATAGGTATTAGGTGAACAATAGATAAGTAAAGAAATAAAGAAATAAAACAGTGAAAGATACCGGTGCCTGTATATAGCCTCGCTGTTTAGTCGGGCTAATTGAAGTAGTATGTAGTTATGGTTAAAGTGACTATGCATATATAAACAGAGTAGCAGCAGTGTAAAAGTGGGGTTGGGGGCACACCCGCATGATACAAATAGTCTGGGTAGCCATTTGATTACCTGTTCAGGAGTCTTATGGCTTGGGGGTAAAAGCTGTTGAGAAGCCTTTTGGTCTTAGACTTGGGGCTCCGGTACTGCTTGCCATGCGGTAGTAGAGAGAACAGTCTATGGCTGGGGTCTTTGACAATTTTTAGGGTCTTCCTCTGACACTGCCTGGTGTCGAGGTCCTGGATGGCAGGCAGCTTACCCCCTGTCATGTACTATTTACAGTTATATATTAGTTTCTAGGGCACAGCCTGCTTCAAAAGTAACTAATTGATATAGGCCCAATAAAGGCTGTATCTCAATTTAAAAATAAAGAATACGTATTTTCTGGTGCTCCTAACTTTTATTTGGTGCTCTGGTCAGGTAATTAATCTGCATGACATGGTTGGATGGAAGCCTGGTTAGTGAGATTTTATTTTTTACCAGCCACTCATCGGTCCACTACACTGACTCAATGTGAGACATTTCACACGACTGGAGTCTGATGCAACACAAGTTCCTCTTTTATCTGGTATTATTTATCTTAATATGGTGTGTGTTGGTTGAGTTGCGGTGACCTGGCTGCTGCAAACTAGCATGTGGTGTGAGGTGCTGTGCCAGTGGTTACAAATTACCCCACCTCATGTTGTCATATATATATATATATATAACAAAGTGCGTTGCAATTCAACATCAAATACCAGAGCAAAACAGTTTCGTATCAAGTCATTTTTCTTATTGAGTGATTTATATTTATTTTCAATGAAGCCTAACACTACAGAGCAAAAGAGAGCAGTTTCATCATCACTTTTCATTGACAATTATATTTGAGGCCCTAACACATTTTAGCTAATGCTTTAATTCGCTAATTGGAATGCACACACCAGTCCATAGGCGACTCTTTACAATGTCACACTCAGAGCGGCACACCCTTACTTCCCTGGGAGCCTAATGGACCACTCTTGAGGACAGTGTAATTGCGAGGACTCCGCCCTTGCTATGAAATTATGACCCAATTAAGATGCGGGTCTCCTCCGCATGTGGCAGTGATCCACTGTGACAGATGGCTGTCGACTGGAGCCGTGGCAGGGTGACTGTCTGAAGCAGTGGTGCTGTCCCATGGATGATACGTAGTCTGATTTTCTAAAGGCAGTCAGTCAAGTACACGGTGCATAGCCCAAGAGTCAGTGGACTTAACACAGTTTTGGTGAGGTTAAATCAACCCATTGTGTGGTGTCTTAATAAACACATTTGAAAACTCATGTAGGCTAGGCGTAATGGCCTACATTTTTACCAGTATTGGTGGTGATGGGTAAATACAAGGCCTGGCCTACTTCACTCGAGAATGTCTTGCTAAAATGTTATCATAGAATGCCACTTCTGAGGTGACCTGGTATTTGCAGCATAGGTTCATCATCCCTGGAGACTGTCAGAAGCTATAGTCTTTAATTCTCATGTTCATTTAGAGGTGCTTAACTTAGCACTTTGTAGAATGCCATGGAGAGGGAGAGCAACGCAACCAGCAGCAGACTCATTCACGCCTCTGTTGTACAGAGGCTCATTCATAAACAATGGCGGCAGCGGTGGGATCAATGTTTCACACTAACAACTGCATAACGAAGACGTCAGGAGGCCTAATGTCGCTCTCCCCACCTCGGAGAACGCCAGCCCAGTGCCTGAGCTAAAACAGGCTACCTCGAAACAAGCTGCTGATTTTGTGTTTCCACGAAGATTAGAGAGGATTTGGTCATAAACCCCCCCCCCCCCCTCCCCACCAGATAAGCAGTTGGTCATGCAAATGTCTCTTGCTGAAGTGCTAATTGAGCACCCACGCTCCCTAATTGCCTTTTTGAAAGTTGGCACTGGTGGAATTCCTAATGGCACGAGGATCAAGTTACATACCTATCCCCTTGCTGAGACGCAGCCGCTTATCTTTAGAGCCAAATACTACAGTCCTTTTTATAACATTACACACAAAAAATTTTTTAAGTCTCAGTAATTACACAGATTTGCTGAGTGGTGATCCCAACAATTAGAATTAGCTTGGGCCTATGAGAACCTTATTAGTGTAGCCTAATTTCCTTGGCCTAAGCTTTTGAAATTGCTGCAATGCGCGACGCTGAAAAGCCACAAGACGCCACTCTAAAACTAAATGCCGGGATGGTGGTTGACAGTCCTCTCGGTTGTAGCTACATTCTTATGTTTTTGTCGTCTTAAATGCATACATCAGTGCAATAATGGTAACGTTCATATTTGGTCAAACTGTGTATTGATAAGGCACAGTTTCCATGCATTTTCTGCATGTTATGCAATGTCATGCCTTTCCATACCCACACTGGCCTGCCTTTTCTCTCCTGCATCTTGTTTTCAAGACTTCTGAGCTTCTCATTGTGGCCTCCACAGGATCTTCAGGCATTCTACAATAGTTTGGGATTTTATTTTTTATCATTCCTTTTCAGAACTTTTACTCTCCATTGTCACAGAACAAACACATTTAGCTACTGAATATTTTACCTAACTATGACTAATCAAACGTATGACTACACTGAAACACTTCCTCCGTTTGAGAGCGAGAGAACAACCCTCAGGATGTTCTTCCCTCATTAGCCCATTGTCAATTAAATCAGATGGGACATGATTATTAGTCATTTTTGGAGGAGGATCAAAGCCCTTGGAACTCAAATGGCCCACTGATTTAAATGGGTCAAAAGCTCTGGGTAGGTTTGAGTTATTCCAGGGAACCTGATTGGTGACCATAATGTTGTATATTTGTTTCCCGTGTGGGCACTGTGATGGGTATGGGGCAACATTCAGACTGGGCTCTAAAGACTTTGCCCTCCACCAGTGTCAATTAGTGACAATTATACCAACGTATGTTGTGTGGATTAATGAGTGTAAAAAAACAAATGTCCCTTGCTGGAAATTAAAAGTTGATAGTTGACTATGGGCGGTGTGTTCAAGAATGGACTATACTGCTTGATATGATTTGGATGACTGCGTGATCACCCTCTCCGTAGGTAATGTGAGCAAGACCTTTAAACAGGTCAACATTCACAAGGTTGTGTGGCCAGACAGATTACTAGGAAGTGTACTCTGAGCGTGCGCGGACCAACTGGCAAGTGTCTTCACTGACATTTTCAACCTCTCCCTGACCAAGTCTGTAATAACCACGTTTCAAGCAGACCACCATAGTCCCTATGACCAATAAAGCGAAGATGACCTGCCTAAATGACGACCGCTCCGTAGCACTCATGTCGGTAGCCATGAAGTGATTTGAAAAGCTGGTCATGACTCACATCAACACCTTCATCCTGGAAACCCTAGACCCACTCCAATTCGCATACCGCCCCAACAGATTACTCAATCTCAATCGCACTCCACACTGGCCTTTCCCACCTGGACAAAATGAACACCTATATGAAAATGCTGTTCATTGACTACAGCTCAGCGTTCAACACCATCGTGCCCACAAAGATCATCACTAAGCTAAGGACCCTGGGACTAAACACCTCCCTCTGCAACTGGATCCTGTACTTCCTGATGGGCCACCCCCAGTTGGTAAGGGTAGGTAACTCATCTGCCACACTGATCCTCAACACTGGGGCCTCTCAGGGGTGCGTGCTTAGTCCCCTCCTGTATTCCCTGTTCACCCACGACTGTGTGGCCAAGCACGACTCCAACACCATCGTTAAGTTTGCTGATGACACATCAGTGGTAGGCCTGATCACGACAAAGATGAGGTAGCCTATAGGGAGGAGGTCACACTGCCAGGACAACAACTTCTCCCTCAATGTGAACAAGACAAAGGAGCTGATTGGACTACAGGAAAAGGAGCGCTGAACAGGCCCACATTCTCATCAACGGGGCTGCAGTGGAGCAGGTTGAGAGCTTCAAGTTCCTTGGTGTCCACATCACCAACAAACTATCATCGTCCTAACACTCCAAGACAGTCGTGAAGAGGGCACAACAACACCTTTCTCCCTCAGGAGACTGAAAAGATTTGGCATGGTTCCCCCAAAAACGTTCTACAGCTGCACCGTCAAGAGCATCCTGACCGGTTGCATCACTGCCTGGTATGGCAACTGCTCGGCATCCGACCGTAAGGCGCTACAGAGTAGTGGTCGACCGAGGGTTTTTTAAATTTAATATTTTTTTATTTTTTTTATTTTTTTTGTGATTTTTTTCAATACCGATATTGGAGGACCAAAAAGGCCGATACCGATTAATTGGCAGATTTTTATTTTTTTATATATTTGTAACGACAATTACAACAATACTGAATTAACACTAAGTTAATATAATACAGTCGTGGCCAAAAGTTGACTGACACAAATATTAATTTCCACAAAGTTTGCTGCTTCAGTGTTTAGATATTTTTGTCAGATGTTACTATGGAATACTGAAGTATAATTACAAGCATTTCATAAGTGTCAAAGGCTTTTATTGACTATTTACATGAAGTTGATGCAAAGAGTCAATATTTGCAGTGTTGACCCTTATTTTTCAAGACCTCTGCAATCTGCCATGCTGTCAATTAACTTCTGGGCCACATCCTGACTGATGGCAGCCCATTCTTGCATAATCAATGCTTGGAGTTTGTCAGAATTTGTTGGTTTTTGTTTATCACTTTTGCCTTATGGCAAGGTGTTCCATCATGCTGGAAAGGCATTGTTCGTCACCAAACTGTTCCTGGATGGTTGGCAGAAGTTGCTGTCGGAGGATGTGTTGGTACCATTCTTTATTCATGGCTGTGTTCTTAGGCAAAATTGTGAGTGAGCCCACTCCCTTGGCTGAGAAGCAACCCCACACATGAATGGTCTCAGGATGCTTTACTGTTGGCATGACACAGGACTGATGGTAGCGCTCACTTTGACTTCTCCGGACAAGCTTTTTTCCGGATGCCCCAAACAATTGGAAAGGGGATTCATCAGAGAAAATGACTTTACCCCAGTCCTCAGCAGTCCAATCCCTGTACCTTTTGCAGAATATCAGTCTACCCGGATGTTTTTCCTGGAGAGAAGTGGCTTCTTTGCTGCCCTTCTTGACACTAGGCCATCCTCAAAGTCTTTGCCTCACTGTGCGTGCAGATGCACTCACACCTGCCTGCTGCCATTCCTGAGCAAGCTCTGTACTGGTGGTGCCCCGATCCCGCAGCTGAATCAACTTTAGGAGACAGTCCTGGCTCTTGCTGGACTTTCTTGGGCGCCCTGAAGCCTTCACAACAATTGAACCGCTCTCCTTGAAGTTCTTGATGATCCAATAAATGGTTGATTTAGGTGCAATCTTACTGGCAGCAATATCCTTGTCTGTGAAGCCCTTTTTGTGCAAAGCAATGATGACGGCACGTGTTTCCTTGCAGGTAACCATGGTTGACAGAGGAAGAACAATGATTCCAAGCACCACCCTCCTTTTGAAGCTTCCAGTCTGTTATTCGAATTCAATCAGCATGAAAGAGTGAGCTCCAGCCTTGTCCTTGTCAACAATCAAAACCTGTGTTAACACGATCTCTGCCATGATGTCAGCTGGTCCTTTTGTGGCGGGGCTGAAATGCAGTGGAAATGTTTTTTCGGGGGATTCCATCATTTGCATGGCAAAGAGGGACTTTGCAATTAATTGCAATTCATCTGATCACTCTTCATAACATTCTGGAGTATATGCAAATTGCCATCATACAAACTGAGGCAGCAGACTTAGAAAATTAATATTTGTGTCATTCTCAACTTTTGGCCACGACTGTACATCAATAAAATCAATTAAGCCTCAAATAAATAATGAAACGTGTTCAATATGGTTTAAATAATGCAAAAACAAAGTGTTGGAGAAGAAACTAAAAGTGCAATATGTGCCATGTAAAAAAAGCTGTCATTTAAGTTCCTTGCTCAGAACATATGAAAGCTGGTGGTTCCTTTTTAATGAGTCTTCAATATTCCCAGGTAATAAGTTTTAGGTTGTAGTTATTATAAGACTATTTCTCTCTAGTTTATTTCATATACCTTTGATTATTGGATGGTCTAATAGGTACTTTAGTATTGCCAGCCTAATCTCGGGAGTTGATGGGCTTGAAGTCATAAACAGCGCAATGCTTGAAGCACAGCGAAGAGCTGCTGGCAAATGCAGGAAAGTGCTGTTTGAATGAATGCTTACGAGCCTGCTGCTGCCTACCACCGCTCTGTCAGACTGCTCTATCAAATCAGACTTAATTATAATAACACACAGAAATACGAGCCTTAGTTTCCAGATTTGACCATATTAATGACCTATCATTTCAAAAACAAAACGTTTATACACTGCTCAAAAAAATAAAGGGAACACTTAAACAACACAATGTAACTCCGTCAATCACACTTCTGTGAAATCAAACTGTCCACTTAGGAAGCAACACTGATTGACAATAAATTTCACATGCTGTTGTGCAAATGGAATAGACAACAGGTGGAAATTATAGGCAATTAGCAAGACACCCCCCCCCAATAAAGGAGTGGTTCTGCAGGTGGGGACCACAGACCACTTCACAGTTCCTATGCTTCCTGGCTGATGTTTTGGTCACTTTTGAATGCTTGCGGTGCTTTCACTCTAGTGGTAGCATGAGACGGAGTCTACAACCCACACAAGTGGCTCAGGTAGTGCAGCTCATCCAGGATGGCACATCAATGCGAGTTGTGGCAAGAAGGTTTGCTGTGTCTGTCCAGCGTAGTGTCCAGAGCATGGAGGCGCTACCAGGAGACAGGCCAGTACATCAGGAGACGTGGAGGAGGCCGTAGGAGGGCAACAACCCAGCAGCAGGACCGCTACCTCCGCCTTTTTGCAAGGAGGAGCAGGAGAAGCACTGCCAGAGCCCTGCAAAGTGACCTCCAGCAGGCCACAAATGTGCATGTGTCTGCTCAAACGGTCAGAAACAGACTCCATGAGGGTGGTATGAGGGCCCGACGTCCACAGGTAGGGGTTGTGCTTACAGCCCAACACCGTGCAGGACGTTTGGCATTTACCAGAGAACACCAAGAGTGGCAAATTCGCCACTGGCGCCCTGTGCTCTTCACAGATGAAAGCAGGTTCACACTGAGCACGTGACAGACGTAACAAGAGTCTGGAGATGCCGTGGAGAACGTTCTGCTGCCTGCAACATCCTTCAGCATGACCGGTTTGGCGGTGGGTCAGTCATGGTGTGGGGTGGCATTTCTTTGGGGGGCCGCACAGCCCTCCATGTGCTCGCCAGAGGTAGCCTGACTGTCATTAGGTACCGAGATGAGATCCTCAGACCCCTTGTGAGACCATATGCTGGTGCAGTTGGCCCTGGGTTCCTCCTAATGCAAGACATTGCTAGACCTCATGTGGCTGGAGTGTGTCAGCAGTTCCTGCAAGAGGAAGGCATTGATGCTATGGACTGGCCCGCCTGTTCCCCAGACCTGAATCCAATTGAGCACATCTGGGACATCATGTCTCGCTCCATCCACCAACGCCACTTTGCACCACAGACTGTCCAGGAGTTGGCGGATGCTTTAGTCCAGGTCTGAGAGGAGATCTCTCAGGAGACCATCCGCCACCTCATCAGGAGCATGCCCAGGCGTTGTAGGGAGGTCATACAGGCACGTGGAGGCCACACACACTACTGAGCCTCATTTTGACTTGTTTTAAGGACATTACATCAAAGTTGGATCAGCCTGTAGTGTGGTTTTCCACTTTAATTTTGAGTGACTCCAAATCCAGACCTCCATGGGTTGATAAATTGGATTTCCATTGATTATTTTTGTGTGATTTTGTTGTCAGCACATTCAACTATGTTAAGAAAAAAAGTATTTAATATTATTATTTAATTCATTCAGATCTAGGATGTGTTGTTTAAGTGTTCCCTTTATTTTTTTGAGCAGTATACTTTCAGTGAAATACGGAACCGTTCCGTATTTTATCTAACGGGTGGCATCCCTAAGTCTAAATATTGCTGTTACATTGCACAACCATCAATGTTATGTCATAATTATGTACAATTCTGGCAAATTAATTACGATCTTTGTTAGGCAGAAATGGTCTTCACACAGTTCGCAACGAGCCAGGCGGCCCAAACTTCTGCATATACCCTGACTCTGCTTGCACAGAACGCAAGAGAATTGATGTTCATGTTAGCAGGCAATATTAACTAAATATGCAGGTTTAAAAATATATACTTGTGTATTGATTTTAAGAAATGCGTTGTTTATGGTTAGGTACACTGGTGCAACGACAGTGCTTTTTTTCCGCGAATGCGCTTGTTAAATCACCCGTTTGGCGAGGTAGTCAATGATAAATTAACAGGCACCGCATTGATTATATGCAACGCATGACAAGTTAGATAAACTAGTAATATTGTTAACCATTTTTTAAGATAGGTTTAATGCTAGCTAGCACCTTACCTTGGCTCCTTGCTGCATTCGCAGTCTCCTCGTGGAGTGCAATGTAATCGGCCTTGATCGGTGTCCAAAAATACCGATTGTTATGAGAACTTGAAATCGGTCGACCTCTACTACAGAGGGTAGTGCATACGGCCCAGTACATCACTGAAGCCAAATTTCCTGCCATTCAGGACCTATATACAAGGTGTTGTCAGAGGAAGGGCCCAAAAATTCAGACTCCAGTCACCCAAGTCATAGACTGTTGTCTCTGCTACTGCCCGGCAAGTGGTGCTGGAGGGCAAAGTCTCTCTAGTACCAAAAGGCTCCTTAACTCCTTGGGACATGCGGGACACACTGCCAACAGCCAGTGAAATAGCAGGGCGGCAAATTCAAAACAAAAATTTCTCAAACATACAACTATTATATCCCATTTTAAAGAGAATCTTCTCGTTAATCCAACTTCCAATTTCAAAAAGGCTTTACGGCGAAAGCATAACATTAGATTGTTAGGACAGCGCCTAAACAAGAAAAACCACAGCCAAGCAAGGAGAGGTGTCACAAAAACCAGAAATACAGCTAAAATGAATCACTAACCTTTGATCTTCATCAGATGACACTCCCAGGACTCAATTTTACAAAATACATGTATGTTTTGTTCGATAAAGTTCATATTTATATCCATAAACCCCATTTTTACATTGGCGCGTGATGTTCAGAAATGTTTTGCCTCCCAAAACTTCCGGTGAATGAGCACATCAATTTACAAAAACTCATCATAAACGTTGATAAAATTTACAACAGTTATTGAAAGAATTATAGATACACTTCTCCTTAACCTCTCTAGGGCAGGCGGGACGAAATCGTCCCACCTACGTAACAGCCAGTTGAATCCTGTGGCGCGATTTTCAAATACCTTAGAAATGCTATTACTTCAATTTCTCAAACATATGACTATTTTACAGCTATTTAAAGACAAGACTCTCGTTAATCTAACCACACTGTCCGATTTCAAAAAGGCTTTACAACGAAAGCAAAACATTAGATTATGTCAGCAGAGTACCCAGCCAGAAATAATCAGACACCCATTTTTCAAGCTAGCATATAATGTCACAAAAACCCAGAAGACAGCTAAATGCAGCACTAACCTTTTGATCTTCATCAGATGACACACCTAGGACATTATGTTATACAATACATGCATGTTTTGTTCAATCAAGTTCATATTTATATCAAAAACCAGCTTTTTACATTAGCATGTGACGTTCAGAACTAGCATACCCCCCGCAAACTTCCGGGGAATTTACTAACAATTTACTAAATTACTCACGATAAACGTTCACAAAAAGCATAACAATTATTTTAAGAATTATAGATACATTACTCCTCTATGCACTCGATATGTCCGATTTTTAAAATAGCTTTTCGGTGAAAGCACATTTTGCAATATTCTAAGTAGATAGCCCGGCATCACAGGGCTAGCTATTTAGACACCCAGCAAGTTTAGCACTCACCAAAGTCAGATTTACTATTAGAAAAGTTTGATTACCTTTGCTGTTCTTCGTCAGAATGCACTCCCAGGACTTCTACTTCAATAACAAATGTAGGTTTGGTCCAAAATAATCCATAGTTATGTTCCAACAGTGACGTTTTGTTCGTGCGTTCAAGACACTATCCCAATGGTAAATAACGGTCACGCGCACGGCGCATTTCGTGACAAAAGATTTCTAAATATTTCATTACCGTACTTCGAAGCATGTCAACCGCTGTTTAAAATCAATTTTTATGCCATTTTTCTCGTAAAAAAGCGATAATATTCCGACCGGGAATCTGCAATTAGGTAAACAGCCGAAAGAAAATACAGCACGGGGTCGAATCGGGCACGCGCCTAATTCCTTTGTCCTCTTATCGGCCACTTGGCAAAGGCGATTATGTGTTTCAGCCAGAGGCTGCCTCGTCATCGTTCAACTTTTTCCCGGGCTCTGAGAGCCTATAGAAGCCATAGGAAGTGTCACGTTACAGCTAAGATCCCCACTCTTCAATAAACAGAGACAAGAAGAACGACTCCTTGTCAGACAGGCCACTTCCTGCATGAAACCTTCTCAGGTTTTTGCCTGCCATATGAGTTCTGTTATACTCAGACACCATTCAAACAGTTTTAGAAACTTTAGGGTGTTTTCTATTCAAAGCTAATAATTATATGCATATTCTAGTTACTGTGCAGGAGTAGTAACCAGATTAAATCGGGTACGTTTTTTATCCGGCCGTGTAAATACTGCCCCCTACCCCCAACAGGTTAATGCAACCGCTGTGTCAGATTTCAAAATAGCTTTACGGCGAAAGCACATTGTTCAATATTCTGAGTACAGAGCTCAGCCATCAAAGCAAGCTATACAGTTACCCGCCAAGTTCTAGAGTCAACTAAGCTCAGAAATAGTATTATAAATCTTCACTTACCTCTGCTGATCTTCGTCGGAATGCACTCCCACAAGAAATGTTCATTTTGTTCGATAAACTCCATATTTATGTCCAAATACTTCCGTTTTGTTCACGTTCAGATCACTAATCCAAAGGCATAATGCGTGAGCGCAAAACCCGAGACAAAGTCAAATAGTTCTATTACCGTTCGTAGAAACATGTCAAACGATGTTTACAATCAATCCTTAGGGTCTTTTTAACATAAATCTTTGATAATATTCCAACCGGACAATAGCGTATTCATTACAGAGGAAAAAGAAGGAGCGGCGCGCCTGCGTGAGTGTGCAGTAAACAACTCACTGGTCCCAGGCTTGAGACAGCTCTTATTCTCCCCCCAGTAACAGTAGAAGCATGAAACAAGGTTCTAAAGACTGTTGACATCTAGTGGAAGCCTTAGGAAGTGCAAAATGACCCCACAGACACTGTAGTTTGGAAAGGCAATCAGTTGAAAAAACTACAAACCACTTCCTGGTTGGATTTTTTTTTCTCAGGTTTTTGCCTGCCATATGAGTTCTGTTATACTCAAACATCATTCAAACAGTTTTAGAAACTTCAGTGTTTTCTATCCAAATCTACTAATAATATGCATATCTTACCTTCTGGGCCCGAGTTGCAGGCAGTTGAATTTGGGCACATCATTCATCTGAATTACCGAATACTGCCCCCAAAAAGTTAACAGCTTCTACCCCCCTAGCCATAGTACCCGGACTTGTAGTACTCGCTGTTTCAAATCAAAGTTTATTTGTCACGTGCGCCGAATACAACAGGTGTAGACCTTACAGTGCAGTGCTTACTTACAGGCTCTAACCAATAGTGCAAAAAATGTGTCAGGTGAACAATGGATAAGTAAAGAAATAAAACAGTTAAGACAGGCATTATACAGTAGTGAGGCTACATGCAGACACCGGTTAGTCTGGCTGATTGAGGTAGTATGTACTTGTAGATATGGTTTATTATCTATGCATAGTCACTTTACCCATACCTACATGTACAAATTACGTCAACTAACTTGTACCCCTGCACATTGACTCGGTATCGGTACCCCCCCTGTCTATAGCCTCGTTATTTTACTTTATTTAGTAAATATTTACTACTGCATTGCTGGTTAAGGGCTTGTAAGTAAGCATTTCCCGGTAAGGTCGGCACATGTTGTATTTGGCGCTTTTGATAAATAACATTTTATTTGATAAGGAGATGCATTGATATAAAACAGGACTTGTTTTTATGGGCAGATGAGGGATATTTACTGATAGCAGTCTTGCCGGACTATACTGATAGTAATGGTTGATGTCAATGAATTGACTGTGAAAGTTTGGAATTTCAGTTGACTATTATAGTGCCCCCCTTGGGCAAATCAGTATAATTTTGTTAATTCTGGATCTCTATTGCAAGACTCATCATTCACCCAAGTTTCGTCAAAATTGGGCCAGTGCTGTTGGAGATATAGCGTGTTACTAACAAACGTATGGATGTATTAACAGAAGTTAGACAGATCCTTCGTCCGCTCCCCGATTTCATCATGGGGTACAATTATCTATGACATTGCCACAAAGCCTACAAGGATAGACCATTACATTCGAAACTTTTCTTTTTTCTATAACAGTTTTATAACAGTTTTTATGAGTAGGCTTGGGTGGTATACCGGGTATTTGGAAAAAGCCAATGCTTTTTTTAATACCATCATATTTGAAGTTAAAATACATTTGAATATTTTGAGCTACTTTCTAAGTTAATACTTGCAGTCAACTAGTGCAATACCTTTTTAGATGAAGCAGATTCACCTGTCACATTATTAAGCGTAACCTAGTTCCCCAGAACAGTTGAGCCAGTCACGTGTTTGTGAATAGCACAGCGGGAGAAAGCAGGAGCTGGTGAGTCCATAGTGTTCTATATTTATTGGCAAGTCTATGTTGTGCGGCGCACGTGAGGTGACAACGTTACACTTGTATGAGATTCACTACTAAATGTTTGCCTTCATATCTTATTATGGCTTTCTGCCAGAAGTCAAAGGCTCTGAATTAGTTGACATTTTTTCCCCCTGTGCTTTCTACTAGCTTTATTTTTGACTGGGGCAGCTGTAGTAAGGAAGAAATTTGACCAACTCACTTGTTGGAAAGGTGGCATCCCATGATGGTGCCACGTTGAAAGTCACTGAGCTCTTCAGTGTGGGCCATTCTACTGCCAATGTTTGTCTTTGGAGATTGCATGGCTATGTGCTCGATTTATTATTTTTTTTTATTTTTATTATTATTATTTTTTAAATACAGCTGTCAGTGACGGGTGTGGCTGAAATAGCCGAATCCACTAATTTTGATGGGTTGTCTACATACTTTTGGTGATGTAGTGTACCTTTTAAAAAAAGGTAGGGCCGTGGGTCAGAACCAGTCAGTGTCTGGTGTCATCAGCATTTGCCTCATGCAACGCAACACATCTCCTTTGCATAGAGTTGATCAGGCTGTTGATTGACCTTTGGAATGTTGTCCCACTCCTTTTTCAATGGCTGTGCGAATTTGCTGGATATTTGCAGAACTGGAACACGCTGTCATACATGTCGATCCAGAGCATCCTAAACATGCTCAATGGGTGACATGTCTGAGTAGGCAGGGCATGGAAGAACTGGAACATTTTCGGCTTCTAGGATTTGTGTACAGATCCTTGCGACATGGGCCTGTGCATTATCATGCTAAAACATGAGGTGATGGCTGAATGGCACGACAATGGGCCTTAGCTTATGCCTGCCCATACCATAACCCCACCGCCACCATTGGGCACTTTGATCACAACCATGACATCAGCAAACCGCTCGCCCACATGACGCCATACTGCCATCTGCCTGGTACAGTTGAAACTGGGATTCATCCATGAAGAGCACCCTCTCCAGCGTGCCAGTGGCTATCAAAGGTGAGCATTTGCCCTCTGAAGTCTGTTACGATGCCAAACTGCAGTCAGGTCAAGACCCTGGTGAAGATGAGCACGCAGATGAGCTTCCCTGAGACTGTTTATGCAGAAATTCTTTGATTGTGCAAACCCAGTTTCATCAGGTGTCTGGGTGACTGGCCTCAGACGATCCCGCAGGTCAAGAAGCCGGATGTGAAGGTCCTAGGCTGGCGTGGTTACATGTGGTCTGCAGTTGTGAGGCCAGTTGGACGTACTGACAAATTCTCTTAAGCCGCCTTCACCATTGTTTATGGTAGAGAAATTAACATTAAATCCTCTGGCAACAGCTCTGATGGACATTCCTGCAGGCAGCATGCTAATTGCACAATCCCTCAACTTGAGACATCTGTGGCATTGTGTTGTGTGAGACAACTGAACATTTTAGTGGCCTTCTATTGTCCCCAGTACAAGGTCCACCTGTGTAATGATCATGCTGTTTAATCAGCTCCTTGATATGCCACACCCGTCAGGTGGATGAATTCTTGGCAAAGGATAAATGCTCAGTAGCAGGGATGTAAATACATTTGTGCACTAAATTTGAGAGAAGCTTTTTGTGCATATGGAACATTTCTGAGATCTTTTATTTCATCTTATGAAACATGGGACCAACGCTTTACATGTTGCGTTTTATATTTTGTTCTGTTTTCGCTCGTTGGCATTTAACTAACCGACTCTAATTTCGCTATTAGTTTGTGCCAATTTTGTTAGCGTTCTGGTAATCGAGGGCCGAGGGGCTTTTTTTGCCTTTTTAGCACCCCGTGTGTGCGATTACGGTATTACCGGCAATCCCGGGATGAGAGGACGGTATGAAAATCTGTCTATTGTCCAAGCCTAGTGTGCCTCTTTTTTTATATATATATATATATATATGTGTTGTCAGCCAATCAAAACGGGGATATAGTCAGAACATCCCTGTGTAGCAAGTAAAGTGGGAGATTTCTCATAAATACAAAATGGAATTTAAAATTGTAATTAAGTTGGCTAAATGAGGAGTAGGTTGTTTCATATGAATGGAGTTGTTGTAGACATTGGATGGGGAGTGCAGCAAAATAGCCTTGCTACTTTAGCTAGCTAGCTGGTCAACTTAGCTGGCTACTGTAGCTTCACTATTTTATTTTTATTTAACATTTTATTTAACTAGGCAAGTCAATGATTTGATGCAGTCAAGACAGGCACTCTACTTCCATGCCACACACCGGCCCCTACTCCTCTCTCGCCCCTCCCCCCACCCTTCTGCTGAAACAACAAGCAAAGTGCAGCACATCGGCTCTTGAGTTGCAGGAGCAGTTCTCATTGAAGTTTCTTCTTTAAAACATGTATTTCGACTATCCGAATATATCCCAAATAATTTCAAATGCCCATCCCTAGTGTGCGTCAAACGAGTCCGTGTGCTGTCACTCTCTCGCTCTGACTGAGGGTAACAAGCTGTGACATTCCATGTGTGAAGAAAAATAGAGCATTTTCACAGCTGCTCCCTTTTTCCCCACTGTGGAAAGTAAAAACAAAAAAATTGGTTAGAGACAAGTTGAAGGGTCTAGTTAGTGCATAAATCCATGCAGGGATTTGAAGCTGTGGCGTTTTGTACATTTACCTAAATAATCCCGGGGTTTGTAACCAATACGGAATTTCAGGGTGAGTGTGTTATGAACCATGCACACCGCTAGCTTCAGGTGTGGTTGTACGTAAGCCGTTCACATAAGCACCCAGAGGTCATGGGATTATGTGTGTTGCCATGCAACCTCACTCGTGTGATACCACTCCTTACCCCCACTGCCCCACTTCTCATTAAACCTATAGGCTGCGTGCTCATGATGCGTGGCTTTATTTTAGGCTCCAGAGAGCGAGGGAAATGGAGTGAGATTCATCCTTTCTGCTTGGCTTGAAGATGCAGACTGACTCCTCCTCCTCATCCTGTAAGACTAACCTCTTCCCTCAGTGTTTAGACAATTTAAAAAAACTGGACAACTGCTCAGAATATTTTTTTAAATCACTTAGCAAAGCTTCCAGCATATTATGTGAGGTCCATTCCAGTAGCCCTCTTCCTACTTTGGTTGCTGCTTACTGACCCTAGAGTGCGGAGATTACTTTATCTGGGCAGCAGGTTCATAGCGTGGCACAGATGGATTTAGAGTTGTTTGCATTGCTTTCCGCACCGGAGCACTCAGACCCTAGTCACTCCAACTCAACGTTTTCCTCGGCAGCAGAACAATCAGCATCAGTGGAGCGGGAACTCCTTGTGAGAGAGCGGGACAGACCAGGAGATGCAGCAGAGAGCGAACTCCGCGTAAGTGTGGCACCTAGCCATGTAGCCCTCCTTACTGTCCTAACAGGCTGGTAGGACAGGAGACGGTGGATGATGCTCCATCTCTTTTCTCTCTTTGTTATTCATCTCTACCAGACAGAGTATGGTTCTTGGAATTACCCATACCTTATTCCCCTAAATATCTTTTTGTAAGGCTTTGCATTTTGTTTGTGTGAGTTAATGCTATGATCCTATATTTCATTAATTGGATCCATTGATGTAGACAAATTGCGATCTATATAAGGATGTAGCAAATGTTCCCTAGGTTCTCCTCCTGCAGTTCCAACTTGATGCTCCTTTGAGTTTTTAGTCTTCATTCATATTATGACAAGCTACATTATCCCCATCTCATTTGAATATGGCTCCAAATATCACATTTTTGTTTTTAGAAAATTGCACATGAACTTTTATTTTACGTTGTAATAAAGCAAGCTCTTAACTCAAATTGATGACCACTAAAGAAAACTGTTGATTGATGAAGTTTAATATAAATTGAAATAGGCTATGTTAGAGATTGGATGATAAACCGAATATTATTGACACTTACCGCAGGCATTTTGCCCAGCTCTAGGCTATATCTTTGCTAGACCTTGTGGGCACCAGTTAAGGAGGACAATCCCGTCCGTGCGGGGAAAGCGTGATTGGCTCGTTTCCCTCATGACCGCTGGCAGCTCAGCTGAGGCGCATCGCTAATCTAAAGTGGTGCAGTTTCATTACTTGTTGACACTGATGAGGAGTGACTTGGCGTCTTCTGAGATGTTTTAGCATGTTGTCATCCATTGTGAGAGGAGGAAGGGGGGAAAACAGGAGAGGGAATGCACACGAGAACTAGAGCCAGAGAGAAATGGTAATTCCTCAATCGAACATCAACAAGCTGAGTCTGACTTTTCAGCCCTAGAGATGTAGCCCTTGGAAATCGAGAGGTCTCGTCCCTCTCTCCCTCCTGCCCTCCACGCCATCCGTCCAGGGCTAACCAGAGGTCATGTCCTGAATGCTCAAACACCGATGCAGTTCTGATTCTTTGGTTTGAGGAGCCCGGCGGAAGGGAAAATACAGTACATGGTACATAGCTAGGCTATTGGCTTGTTTCCCTTGGCACAATTTGAGTGTTTAAGCTGCAAAATGCTTTCCCCAAAATAATTTTGAAACCTGTTCCTTCAAAGTGGCTATTTTGAACTACAAATGATATCATTGTGTAAGTCCATCTGTAGAGGAATCTCACATTGGTCCTGCCAAATAATGTTTTCAGTGAGTAGTCTAGCCTAATGAAATCGGGTAAGCCTAAATGCTACAGTGTTTTTACATGGCCATATTTGATGTGAAAATATAAGCTAGGTCGGTCTACACCTAAAACATTTGGCCAGAGGTGAACCTTGATGTGCCTCACTAAAGCTGCATGCGACTAGACACCATCTCAGCAGCTCCGGAGGGAGGTAGTTTTATGAAAAATTACAGTTCTCAGCCTGTAGCCTCCTGTGGCAGAAACCCTTCCACAGGTTGTCAGTCCAAATGGAACACTCTGAATGGTCTGAAAATTGCTATTGTGAACGTCAGCACCCTGGGAATCCAATGCAATAATCTGTTCTATATAGATTTCAGAAATACTTTTGAGAGATTTGCAGGGTTTCAGCTTGTTCATATTTCCCTGAATACTCTTGCACATTGGTTTCATAGGTGAAAACTGTTGTCATATTCTTCACTCAGCTAATTGAGGGAAAAAAAAACATTTTGTATTGGTTAATCCTCTCAGGATACACTGTAGCGTCCTGGCTATGTGCGATACACACTGACTCAAATGGAGGATTTAAATAATTTGCTTGCTATGCTTCCTTCCGAAACTGTCAAGACACGTCATTGCAGCAGCCACTAACTCTGTCTGCTCGCACTATGCTGTGTGTGTGAAAGCTCTCTGGGTTTCAGATAGGAGCCTCCATCTAGTCCTCAACACTAAATCTACCCAACTCTCTTTCTCATGACTGGTGTGAATTTCTGACTTTGCATTAAATTAGTCTTGCTTTTTCACTTCGTGCCAGCTGCATATGTCACATGCTGGAAATGGAGGCCCTCTTCTATCATGTTGTTGAAGTGAAGGAGCCTCTGTTGCCTGCTGTCATGTGATGTAACTCCCTGTACCTGGGCTTCCTGTGAGAAAGGGGTACTTAGACTCTGAGGAGAGTGCCTGCTTCCACTGTGTGAGTGGGTGGAGGTTTGTTTTGATTTTTACCTAGCCTATTAGGTGAAGGACATTCATGTTTGCATGACCAGTCAGTTTTATTGTTGACAAGTTTAGTTTGTTCTTTTAGTGCACAGTATGTAGGATATAGAGCAGCCTTATTTTAGGCTCTTTTTTTAAGAGTAATGCTTAAGGGTTAAACTAGTAGCTGCCAGTAGGAACAGCCAGAGCAGAGCTTCACTGTGCTGCTCTTGATTCATGCACTGGCACTATGAGGCATTCCTCAGGCTGATAAAACCAGCGTGTCCTATCGCTGCTGTCGTGGTTTATGTTCATACCCCATACATCACAACACCCTGGCTAACCCCGGCCTCCCCCACCCCTCAAAACGTGCTAACGTACACCTATATAAAAAAAAATAAGCTTGTACATTAGTGAGGACTGCATTGTCATAGGGTGTAACAACTTCTTAATTTTGATAAAACATTGCTTAGTTTCCATGCTTTTGTTGCTTTGAAAGTAACTATGCAGTAGCTTGAGTAACTTCTAGCTGGTTACCGCACATAGGTCGGTGGAGTATTTATAGACGTTTTAATTTTAAGTATGGGAAATGGAAAGTGTTTCTACGCACTCATCTCTCAATGCATAAACTTGCGCACACAAGCGTTTTCAGACGTGGTGGGAGTGGAACTCTTATGACGGGTGTTGCAATGAAAAACATGACAAGCGTCGGTCTAACACTAAAAAGGAACACTGAAATTATTCAATAATAATCTAATATTTGCAAGAGTGGCACTTTTTAGAATGTATGCAAGAAAATTTGCCCAAAAAACATTCACACCTTGGCCCCTAGGCTAATCAGTCATCTCTTTCTACTCACACATCCACAATCAGACACCATAGTGACTATAACAGCTATACAGACAGTTCTGATCTAAGGCAATTCAATTCTCTCCAGTGCAGCTACAGTGTAGTTTAGCAAACCTGGACGTCTGTCCAAGCCACAGCTGGCCAGTACAGCTCCGCTCCGGAAAAAAGACACACAGCCTGGGGGAGTTTCACTGTAGGAACCCACCTGCCTTAGCATTAACACTCTGTGAATCTGCACAGCAGCACTGAGTTTACTGTGGACCTTTTTTATGAAGCAGTCCTTTGACCCTATCCTCACTGGAAGGTTTAATAAGGAAGTCAATCCATGCACAGCTCTCGTTCTGCTTCCTCCGGATGGAACCCCCACTGTCTTCTGGCCTGTAAATTACGATGATGAGAGGATGCTCTGTGCACATATCTCATGGTGCAGGTAATGTGTGTGTTGGCAAGCCGTGTGTTGTTCCCTTTACAGGCTGAGGGGTTAATAGTTGCTGGATAAATAATGAAAGAAACAACCGTGACCGACAGTGGAGATGGAGAGGAAAAAAACTTGGAGCTGCTGCATCTTTAGTGGAATCACAACCCCGGTTGTGCTGATATTCTTTGACCCCGAGCTACAAAGCAGACTGTGCATAGGCAAACACCAAATGACTCACCCCTGGATCAGACTCTTTCCTCTGCTGTTATTGTGTTGTCGTTTTTTCAGATTGAGACGGGCAGGATATTTGCTCTATGCAAATGTTGGGTGAATAATATGGTTCTCTATACACTAGGAAAGATGCATTTGAAATGAGAATGATCATGAATCAATTTCAGCAGTTCTTTCAGAGTTTGAAATTACAGTAGGCTTAGGCCTGCTTAGACACTTGATAAACCCATCTTTTCAATATACACCTTTTTAGTTTAGGCAGATGTTGGAAAGATGCTAAGTCGGCAAACCTGACAGCAGAGTTCTTTTGCTCTCCCTCCCTCCGACAGCTGCCTCATTCTCTCGGCTGTTTGGAGCATCTCATTAATGAAGACCTGAACGTCCAATTCAACAGCAATACTGTTGGTTCAGGCCAACATTTATCTTCCACCCCACCATTTGAAGGCATTGTACTATAGTCAGTCTCCATGTTGACAGATGTCTCCATGCCCCTATATACATGACGGGCTACCAGTACGAGATAATTGAGGTAGTTATGTACATATAGGTAGAGGTAAAGTTACTAGGCAACAGGATAGATGATAAACAGTAGCAGCAGAGTATGTGATGAGTCAAAGGAGTTAGTGCAAAAGGGTCAATACAGATATTATGTTAACTATTTAGCAGTCTCTCAATCATACGCTCACTTCTCACATCTGTCTTCCTCAATCTCTCCATCAAACTGCCAGTCTCTTAACCCCCTCCCAGGAGCTCCACTGGCCTTTTTCCCCATCCCCACACACCAGACTTCATCGCCCTCATCATTTTTTTTTACAATAGCATACCCCTGCTCCTCTAAACCAGATGGGAGCCCTTAAAGTCTTGTTTGAAAATAACTGTGACAACTCATTTATCTCACCTCCCCAGGCCCCCCCCCTGTTCTGAGGCGTTAGCCCAAAATCTGGGCCAACGTGTATATGTTTCACTCATCTGGCGGGAACTAAGTCGGTGACCTGCTGAAACTTTAACCAGTGGTAGAAAAGCTTCTGTTTGACTAAAAAAGCAGCCTGCTTTTAATGGTGCGGTTGAAGCTTAAAAAGCTTTTGTCGTTTACGCTCCGTTCCACTCTCTCGCCTGTTTTAGTGGCTGCTCTATATAGGGAGACTAGAGGGTAAAATCTTGGTGCAGTTTCTTACTAGCTTAATATTTCAGAAGATGTCAATGTAATGTTATGCTCACACTCACTGTTGACTTGAGAATTGACCCTAGAGTCCTAGACACTTTCTCAAACTCAGTGGTGTCTTTTAAACGCATAACATGAATAGTGGTGATCCCTACTTGTTTTGGCTAGCATAGTTTGCTGGCATTTAGGTCTTATCTAGTTTTATGTAGACTAGACAAGGGCATTCTATCAAGTCCAAGAGCAAGGCCGTATACTACGATCTCTGCGAGACCAAGAACCCCAAAACAAAGCCTAGTCCCAAGTCAAGACTATAACATAACAGACCCAGCCTAATACAGGGTTATTTTGAGCAGCAGGCTAGGCCTATTTGTTTGCCTTGAATCAGTCACAAAGAATCCCTGTGTGGTTGTTAGGGTTTTATGAATGAGTGTTAGTAAAGAAGAAATGGTCTAATTTATAAAACTCTTGATTCAGACCTTTTTTTTTTAGGAGACATGGATGAATGAGTGTTAACCACTGAATGATTACTAATGATGGACCAACGAGTTAAATGTTCATTGAATATGTGACTCCATTGAGTCTGTGTGGGAGCGGATGGCTGTAACAAACTGAGAATGGTTTGAGATGTTGAACTGAAAGAGTTCATGTGACTGAATGGAATAGCCTAAGCTAATGATAGATGGGGTGAACAGTGGAGTGGGTGTTTGGATGAATGTGGTAAGTCAATTTATGAATGACACTGCAGCACAGTTAATCATAAATTCAGTGATTTTATTTATTATTCATATTGTTTTACAAAGTGAACCCAATTTGAACTTGCACAGCTATTAGGCTGATTTATTTTTACAGCACAGAAAAGTGTTCCACTTGTTTTTGAATATAAAGTGTGTTTGAATCACATTCTGGCTAATGTCACGCCATGCAACAAACCTACATAAAGACTGTGTTACTGTGCGTATGTCCCTCCCCCCTCGAGTTCTCTCAGGTGGTATGCTTCATAGAACACAGCCTTAGTGTTGACAATGTCTCCCAGAGAGAGAAAAAGTATAATATTTCGAGCTGAATACAGAGGCCAAAATGGTGTACAAGTAGGCCTAGGTATCCAAGGTTGACGATGTCTGTTGCTCCCTCCCTTTCTGTTTTAGGTGGTACCATGGGAAGCTGGACCGGACCATTGCTGAGGAGCGGTTGCGGCAGGCCAAGACCCCTGGCAGCTACCTCATCAGGGAGAGTGACCGCCGGCCCGGCTCCTTTGTCCTGTCCTTCCTCAGCTTGACCAGCGTGGTCAACCACTTCAGGTCAGTCAAAGCATGCGCGTGCGCACACACAGAGTTCATTAATTCACAATGCAATAGTCATGACGCAGGTCAATCGCACAGATGCAGAAGTATGTCTCCATGACCTGCATATCGTGGGCTACAAACCTTTTTTTGTAGACCCGTGTTAAGCTTTTTTTCAGCTCGAGACCCAAACAAGAAATTAACCGCTATCCCGTGACCTATCCCTGTGGGGTACAGATACAGACGCTATGAATACTGCACAGACGCTATGAATACTGCACAGACCACTGAGTCTAAGTTTATAGCCTTAGCCACCATGTCTCTAACAGCCTGCATCACAGAGCAGTTCAGAAAGTGAGCCAATGCAGATGTTAGAAATAACATTCAGGATCCCATTGCTGGCTCCTTTGGGGCAAGTGCGTGGGTGAAGGTGAGACTTGTCTTTGACAGAGGGGTGTGTGGGTGGACGGCCCAGCAACCATGTTTCCGATTACCAGCAGGCAGGACATAACCTCCACCCCCTCATTACCTTTTGGCGCTCAGGTAGCCTAGTGGTTAGAGCGTTGGGCCTGTAACCAAAAGGATGCTGGATCAAATTCCTGAGCTGACAAGGTAAAAATCTGTTCTGCCCCTGAATAATGCAGTTAACCCGCTGTTCCCCGGTTGGCCATCATTTTAAATAAGAATTTGTTCTTAACGGACTTGCCTAGTTAAATAAAGGTGTAAAAAAAAAAAAAATAATAATAATAATCCACCCCCTCATCTTGGTATTGGGTCTCCATCAGACATTAGCCCCTGACGACACTACCCACTCGCATCTACTGAAATGTGGAGAAGTTTTCACAGCACTCCTGGCGTGTGAAGTTTTCTGGGTTTCTCCAGTGCTTTGGATGGCTTTCTGAGGCTGTGAGAGTAGATGTTAGTCAGAACATGCATGCAGCCATCCACAAATAGCAGTTCTGTCTTCCCTATCTAGGCTCTGTGTCAACAAGACTGTTGTGTCATTTTGTAGCTCAGTTGGTAGAGCATAGCACTTGTAACGTCAGGGTAGTGGGTTAAATTCCTGGAACGACCGATACGTAAAATGTATGCAAGTCGCTTTGGATAAAAGCGTCTGCTAAATGGCATATTATTTATTAATACCTTCAGGGTGTGTGCACTGTACATTCAACTGTATTTATTCCAGTGAGTTCGATATCTGTCGATAAGGCCTGGCCTGCATTCATGACATCAACCCCTTCTGGACCAGATCAACACCAAGCATTTCAGTAGATGATTGATTAACGTATGGGGAAATGATATCTCATTCACAGCATTTCTTTACAGAGACATGATAGCATTGATGCTGGAAACCCTTGTGGAATGGTATTAGGAAGGCAAGGTTAAACAATAGCCTAACCATGGGAAGATGTCCTTGAATGGTGTCTAATCTACTGTACATTAGTCAGACAGAGATTTGCTCAACAGATGAGCTGAGACTGAAGGATTATTCTGGGCTCCCCACTGTTAGCTGGCTCGCCAAGACTTTAATCATGCCATTGTCATCATTACTGGAGTAATTTCACACCAGACTATAATCAGTTGAGTCACGATAGTTTAATGCATCTGTTCTCCTTTTTGTTTCATCGATCCCAGGGCAACTGGGCCTAATTTTAGCACTTTGCTCTTCTGCTCTTGTACTTTTTGATGGTTTGAGTAGAATTTGTGGAAAGTGTAGCCTAGTTATTTCTGCTAATTTGAATTGTTCAAACTGTCAATTTAATTTAGGCCTTTATTTTCATACTTAATATTTGATATTGTGCTCTGTGTATCTGTGCATGTTTACAGGATAATCGCCATGTGTGGAGACTATTACATTGGCGGGCGCCGGTTCTCGTCCCTGTCGGACCTGATTGGTTATTACAGCTATGTGTCTTGCCTGCTGAAAGGTGAAAAGCTGCTATCACCCGTGGCTCCCCCAGAGGTAAGATTCCATTACGCTCAAGAGTAGAAACGGAGGTTAGATTATTTTTTTCTTCCTCCTACATACTCAATGTACAGTGCCTTCAAAGTGTTCACACCCCTTGCCTTAACATTTAGTTGTTATAGGCTGGACTTAAAATGTATTAAATTTAGTTTAAAAAATATATAAAAAATGTGTTACTGGCCTACACAACACCCAATAATGTCAAAGTAGAATTATGTTTTTAGAAATGTTTACGTAAGTGTCTTGGGTCAATCAGTATTCAACCTCTTTGTTATGGCAAGCCTAAATAAGTTCAGGAGTAAAAATTTACTTGACAACTTAAATAAGTTGACTCACTCTGTGTGCAATAGTGTTAAACATGTTATTTTTGACTACCTCATCTCTGTACCCCACACATGCAATTATCTGTAAGGTCCCCCAGTCGAGCAAGGAATTTCAAATACAGATTCAACCCCAAAGACCAGGGAGGTTTTCCAATGCCTTGCAAAAAAGGGCACCTATTGGTAACCTAACAGTTGTGGCTACTTCACGTGGTGTATTGTTTTCTCTACCTTCTTGCCCTTTGTACTGTTGTCTGTATCCAATAATGTTTGTACCATGTTGTGTTGCTACCATGCTGGGTTGTCATGTGTTGCTTCCATGCTATATTGTTGTCTTAGGTCTCTTTATGTAGTGTTGTCTCTTGTCGTGATGTGTGTTTGTCTTATTTTTTTTTAAATCCCAGCCCCTGCCCCCGCAGGAGGCCTTTTGGTAGGCCGTCATTATAAATAAGAATTTGTTCTTAGCTCACTAGCCTAGTTAAATAAAGGTGAAGATTGGTAAACATTTAAAAAGCAGACATTGAATATCCCTTTGAGCATGGTGAAGTTATTAATTACACTTTGGATGGGCTATCAATACACCCAGTCACTACAAAGATACAAGCGTCCTTCCTAGCTCAGTTGTCGGAGAGTTATCAAACCGCTCATGGATTTCACCATGAGGCAAATGGTGACTTTAAAACGGAGTTTAATGGCTGTGATAGAACTGAGGATGGATCAACAATATTATAGTTACTCCACAATACTAACCTAATTGACAGTGAAAAGAATGAAGCCTGTACAGAATAAAAAGTATTCCAAATATTCATCCTGTTTGCAACAAAGCGCTGAAGTAATACTAAAAAAATAAATGCAAATAATATTTCACTCTGGTAGGCTAGAGACAGGAAAATAACCTAATTTATGTGTGGAACCAATTTATACAAATCTTTCCATACAAACATTTTCCTACCAAACTGGGCATGAACTATAAACAGTAGCTTACTGCTAACAAAGGAGCTATAGAATAATATAGTAGTTCAGTAAAGTGCTTCTAGAAAGAAATGGCTAAATGCAAAAGGGAAATACATTTTAAAATATGGCCAGATTCGACAGTGTGCATGTTCGTGACAAGTGAGCAGAAATCCACGTAGTCATAGTGTGAGAGACAGAATCTATTTTAGTAAAAAAAATGTATTCAGTCTGTAACACAACAAAATGTGGTACAAGGCAAGTGGTATGAATACTATCTGAAGGCACTGTATCTGGGAGATATCTGTCCCAACTGCCCCAACACCCCAGGCCATATTTCATAACTACTCTTGAGAGAGAAGCCAGGAAAATACTAATGAGAGGTGTCCTGGAGGGTGTCTAGTCGAATACTTTCATTTGGATTGCTGAGGGGAGGGTTTGAAGATTTTAGTGGAAGCATTGGTTAATAGTGCAGTTGTTTTAAATAGTGTGCTTGTGTCTGTCTGTCTGCTCGTGTGTAGCCTGTAGAGGACAGGAGGAGAGTGAGAGCCATTCTTCCATACACCAAAGTGCCAGAGACCGATGAGATCAGGTAAGCCCGACAAGAAACCTACAAAGACACATTTATGGAATGTGAGTGCGTGTTTGCCTTGTTGAAGGAGAGCACCGAAAAGCACATAATCCGAATAATACAAAACCTTAGCAAGACCCAGCACACTAACAGGTGAGTCTCGATAGTCTTCGTCAGATCTGAGAAACATCTTTCTGAATGCAAGCCTTAACACAGAGGTCACTGCTAGCTCAGTCTTAGCTGGCTGGATAGAACCATGCAATCTTTATTTACAGTGGTGTTGTGTAGCTTACAGGAGACACCTTGTGGTGAATTGGTGCTACTACACCCAAACATTGCTGCGGGGACTTGCTTCCATTCAGCCACGAGCATTAGTGAGGTCGGGCACTGATATTGGGCAATTAGGCCTGGCTCGCAGTCAGCATTCCAATTCATTACTAAGGTGTTTGATGGGGTTGAGGTCAGGGCTCTGTGCAGGCCAGTCAAGTTTTTCCACCGATCTTGATAAACCACTTCTGTGTGGACCTTGCTTTGTGCACAGGGGGCATTGTCATGCTAAAACAGGAAAGAGCCTTCCCTAAACTGTTGCCACAAAGTTGGAAGCACAGAAACATCTAGAATGTCATTGTATGCTTTTGCGTTAAGATTTCCCTTCACTGGAATTAAGGGGCCTAGCTCGAACCATGAAAAGTTGCCCCAGACCATTATCCCTCCTCCACCAAACTTTATAGTTGGCATTATGCATTTGGGTAGGTAGTTCTGGCAAGTGCCAAACCCAGATTTGTCTGTCTACCAGATGGTGGAGTGTGATTCATCACTCCAGAGAGCGTGTTTCCAATGGCGGCAAGCTTTACACCACCCCAGCCGACACTTGGCATTGCGCATGGTGATATTAGGCTTGTGTTCAGCTGCTCGGCCATGGAAACCCATTTCATGAAGCTCCCGACGATCAGTTCTTGTGCTGACGTTGCTTCCAGAGGCAGAGGCTTCAGCACTCGCTCTGTGAGCTTGTGTGGCCTACCACTTCGCGGCTGAGCCGTTGTTGCTCCTACATGTTTCCATTTCACAATAACGGCACCTACAGTTGACCGGGGAAGCTCTAGCAGGGCAGAACTGACTTGTTGGAAAGGTGGGATCTAATGACGGAGCCACGTTGAAAGTCACTGAGCTCTTCAGTCGTTCTACAGCCAATGTTTGTCTGGAGATTGCATGGCTGTGTGCTCGATTATTATTATTTTTATTTTTTTATACACCTGTCAGCAACCGGTGTGACTGAAATAGCCGAATACACTAATTTGAAGGGGTGTCCACATACTAGTTCAGTCGCTGTAAAGCCTCAAGGAACCCCATGGCCTTTAGATCTCTTAACTAAATAGACAATCATTATTGAGAAGAACAGTGTTCTTTTTTTGTGTAAAAGGAGATGTAAGTACATGTGTAGCAAAACATTGACCTGTTCCTCCCGTCCTGTCCGTCAGCTTCCTGAAAGGGGACATGTTTATCGTTCACAATGAACTGGATGACGGCTGGATGTGGGTGACCAACGTGAGGACGGAGGAGCAGGGCCTCATCGTAGAGGACCTAGTGGAGGAGGTGGTGAGTTAAGATCAGTGCTCTGCATAGGCTTAAGATCAGCCCTAACCAGACACCATTCACTTGGTTTGTGCCCCAAACGGTACACTGTTGTGCACTACTAAAGTAAATATGTTACCATTTGGGGAGACTGTTGTGGTTTGCCATTTGAAAATGCCTTCTCAACTTTTTTAAAACTTTTTTAAATTTTTTTTTAACCCAATGGTAGCTATTTTATAAGTATTTTCTGTCTATTAAATTTGTCATTACTGCTCCACTGATTGGTTGAACTGACATTATTCTTGTTTTCAGGGACGGGAGGAGGACCCACATGAGGGCAAAGTGTAAGTTTGGATATATTTTTATTCTCCTAGGTGGCCATACTATCCAATACCCCCCCCCCCCATATTTTTAGACAGCCTATCATTGGAAGTTCATTATATCCCCACCTTCTGGCTGCCTCTATGCACGCAACCCATGGTTACAATATCTTCTATCCAACATGTTTTCCTGTTGTGCAGGGAAGGGGAGTGTGGTGTATACAGCATTCGTCGTTAGTGACGTTGACATAGTCCATGTTTGCATCCATGCGGCTAAGCGAGTCTCTATGACGTAGTTAGTGACTCTGATACAAACACAATCCGGCTGTATTTCTAGGTGTGTTTATTTTGTTTGCCAGCCTCCCAAAGACAGACTGTAGAATGTGAAATAAATTTCACAAATCGAGCATCAATTTATTTTTCTTTTGTTTTAGTTAATTAATTCACAGACTAAGGTTGCTTTGTGATGTCACAATTGACCAAGTCCAACAGGATCTATCAAGTTGTGATTCATCATCCCAGACTGACCTAACCCTTCTAAAACCCCTCACTGCCCCTTTTTAACCTAGCACATATTGATCTGTCGGTTCTCTTTCCCTCTACTCTCTCGCTCTCTCCAATGGTCCATCCTGTCTTTAGCTGGTATCACGGCAAGATCAGCAAACAGGAGGCCTATAACCTTCTGATGACAGGTACCACTATACTTTACATATTACGTGATCCTCACTATAACCTTCTGATGACGGGTACCACGGGTAAACTCTCTGCACAGTGGGGGTTACGTTCCCATTTCTATGTGATCTTGTTATCAACACAATGTTCTGTTGCCGAAATATATGTTCCGATAATGTATTGGTAGTAAAACATCAATACTAAACATGTTAATGCCAACAATATCAGTGAGTTTCTCTCTCATTTAGTTGGTCAAGTGTGCAGCTTCCTGGTCCGGCCGTCAGACAACACACCCGGGGATTACTCACTGTTTTTTCGCACTAATGAGAACATCCAAAGGTTTAAGATATGCCCCACCCCCAACAATCAGTACATGATGGGGGGGAGGTACTACAACAGGTATGTGTGACGGGGGCTCATACTGTCTCCCAGTGCAGTAACCATCAACCATGAGGCAGGCATTTTAATAGAATCAGAAAATAACTGGTTAGGAAAACCCTGTGGCCTTACCTATACTTGTGTAAAGATTTTGCGATATCCAGGTTTACAGTCCCACATAGAAATATAGCTTATACAGAAAGTACTAAATACTATTAAGTCTGAAGCGTTATGATGGTCACTGCTGGTCAGTAGAAATAACTGATGTGCTCAGTCTCTTCTCTCTCTCTGACAGTGTTGATGACATTGTGGACCATTATAAGAAGGAGCAGATCGTGGAGGGCTACAACCTGAAAGATGCTGTTTCGGTGCAGGTAAACCTGAGTTCAGACACCTCCATAGTTGTGCAACCCCTGTCATATCACTTTCAGAAGGCTATAGATTTACATATTTCATTTAATTCTGTTTTATTGACATACAAACATGAATTTCAGCACCAGGAACAAGTGCTCTCAGACTTGGTGGACGGCAAGGAGATCTATAACACTATCAGACGGAAAACGAAAGATGCGTTCTACAAAAACATTGTCAAGAAAGGCTACCTCCTATTCAACAAAGGTACAGTTGAAGTCTGGAATTGTGCCAGTGGGTCAGAAGTTTACATGCACTAAGTCAAATCAAAGTTTATGTCACGTGCACCGAATACAACGGGTGTAGACCTTACAGTGAAATGCTTACTTACAGGCTCTAACCAATAGTGCAAAAAAGGTATTAGGTGAACAATGGGTAAGTAAAGAAATAAAACAACAGTAAAAAGACTTGCTATAAAAGTAGCGAGGCTATAAAAGTAGAAAGTAGCGAGGCTACATACAGACACCGGTTAGTCAGGCTGATTTTTGAAGTAGTATGTAGATATGGTTAAAGTGTGTGATGTGATGAACAGAGTAGCACAGGCGTAAAAGAGGGGGTGGTGGGTGGCGGGACACAATGCAGATAGCCCGGTTAGCCAATGTGCGGGAGCACTGGTTGGTCGACCCAATTGAGATAGTATGGACATGAATGTATAGTTAAAGTGACTATGCATATATGATAAACAGAGAGTAGTAGCAGCAGCGTAAGAGGGGTTGGGGGGGCACACAATGCAAATAGTCCGGGTAGCCATTTGATTACCTGTTCAGGAGTCTTATGGCTTGGGGGTAAAAACTGTTGAAAGCCTTTTTGTCCTAGACTTGGCACTCTGGTACTGCTTGCCATGCGGTAGTAGAGAGAACAGTCTATGACTGGGGTGGCTGGGGTCTTTGACAATTTTTTAGGGCCTTCCTCTGACACTGCCTGGTGTAGAGGTCCTGGATGGCAGGCAGCTTAGCCCCAGTGATGTACTGGGCCGTAGGCACTACCCTATGTAGTGCCTTGCGGATGGAGGCCGAGCAATTGCCGTACCAGGCAGTGATGCAGCCAGTCAGGATGCTGTGCCTTTTAAACAGCTTGCAAAATTCCAGACAATTATGTCATGGCTTTAGAAGCTTCTGATAGGCTAATTGACGTCAATTGGAGGTGTACCTGTGGATGTATTTCAAGGCCTACCTTAAACTCGGTGCCTCTTTGCTTGACATCATGGACAAATCTAAAGAAATCAGCGAAGACCTCAGAAAAATAATTGTAGACCTCCACAAGTCTGGTTCATAATTGATAGCAATTTCCAAACACCTGAAGATGACCACGTTCATCTGTGCGTACTACTGTTTGTAAGTATAAACATCATGGGACCACGCAGCCGTCATACCGCTCAAGAAGGAGACGCGTTCTGTCTCCTAGAGATGAACGTACTTTGGTGCGAAAAGTGCAAATCAATCCCAGAACAGCAGCAAAGGACCTTGTGAAGATGCTGGAGGAAACGGGTACAAATGTATTTATATCCACAGTAAAACGAGTCCTATATAGTCATAACCTGAAAGGCCGCTCAGCAAGGAAGAAGCCACTGCTCCAAAACCACCATAAAAAAGACAGATTACGTTTTGCAACTGCACATAGGGACAAGATTGTACTTTTTGGAGAAATGTCCACTGGTCTGATGAAACAAAAATAGAACTGTTTGGCCATAATGACCATCATTATGTTTGTAGGAAAAAGGGGGAGGCTTGCAAGCCGAAGAACACCGTCCCAACCATGGAGCACGGGGGTGGCAGCAGCATGTTGTGGGGGTGTTTAAATGCTGGAGGGACCGGTGCACTTCACAAAATAGATGGCATCATGAGGAAGAACAATTGTGGATATATTGAAGCAACATCTCAAGACATCAGTCAAGAAGTTAAAGCTTTGTCCATTTGGAAGACCCATTTGTGACCATGACCCCAAGCATACTTCCAAAGTTGTGGCAAAATGGCTTAAGGACAACAAAGTCAAGGTATTGGAGTGGCCATCACAAAGCTCTGACCTCAATCCTATAGAAAATGTGTGGGCAGAACTGAAAAGGTGTGTGTGTGTGTGAGCAAGGAGGACTACAAACCTGACTCAGTTACATCAGCTCTGTCAGAAGGAATGGGCCAAAATTCACCCAACTTATTGTGGGAAGCTTGTGGAAGGCTACCCAAAATGTTTGACCCAAGTAAACAATGTAAAGGCAATGCTACCAAATACTAATTGAGTGTATGTAAACTTCTGACCCACTGGGAATGTGATGAAAGAAATGGAAGCTGAAATTAATAATTCTCAACTATTATTCTGACATTTCACATTCTTAAAATAAAGTGGTGATCCTAACTGCCCTAAGACAGGGCATTTTTACTAGGATTAAATGTCAGAAATTGTGAAACTGAGTTTAAATGTATTTGGCTAAGTTGTATGTGAACTTCCGACGTAAGTAGCCTTGTATGAGCCTTTGCTTGCGCGAGCCGGAACGGCTCATAGAACAGGAGCCTATCTCCTGTTTCTAAAACGTGAGGCAGCTTGATGTACAAGTATACCCCCTGGACAGGACGCTTGTCTATCGCAGGGCCTTACCCCCATCTATCTCCTTTATGCTGAGTGCCAAGCAGAGACTCATCAGGTCCCGTTTTTTTTAGTATGACTCGGCTCACAACCTTCCAATCTCAGGGCAGACACTAACCGCAAGGCCACTGAGTTGGTAACAAAGGTACCAATATGTTTTTACTCTTAGTTGATTTTTCCACAGAGAATGGAATCTCAAATGTCTGTAAATGTAATGTAGACCTTAGCCTGTTTCCATTACTCTTACTTCTCCCTGAAGTGGTCACTGGTATACCACCCCCCCATATTTAAAAGGAAAGGACTAGTGTGTTAAATATGGTGTAAACTCCCTCATAAACTTGAGGGAGTGAAGAAGTGCAGGCAGATGAGAGAGAATTGAGAATTTGGAAATTGACCTGACGTTTTCTCCTATCCTCCCTAACCCTCTCACCACCTCCAGGCAAAGGTAAGCGGTGGAAGAACCTCTACTTCATCCTGGAGGGGAACGACGCCCAGCTCATCTACTTTGAGAGTGAGAAGAGAGCCACCAAACCCAAAGGTCTGATTGACCTGAGTGTATGCTCCGTGTACGGTGTGCACGACAGTCTGTTTGGCAGGTGAGACACTCCGCGTAGATCTACGAATCATTGCAAAATAACATAATAGCTACTTTACGGAGGGAAATTGTACTTACTACAACTGATATGTGTTTGTCTCAGCTAGCTATCTTAAGATGAATGTGTTAATTGTAATTCACTCTGGATTTGAGCAAAATGTCAAATGTATTTTTTATATAATTTTTGTTGCCATGTTGTGCTGAGGTTTGTACTTAGTTCTCCGCAGTCTGAGTTTGATCAATTGGATACGTTCGATTGGGTACGTACTTGTTCAGTAATACCTGGCTGTTCCTGTTTGCAGACCAAACTGTTTCCAAGTTGTGGTCCAGCACTTTAGTGAGGAACAGTACATATTCTACTTCGCTGGCGAGACTCCTGAACAGGCACAGGTTTGTACCGATCCCTCTTTGTTTGTCTGTGTCTGGATGTTCTGTCCCAATCACACCTTTCTTTAGTCTAACAGTGTTCTTCCCTCTCTGTAGGACTGGATGAAATGTCTGCACACGTTCTGCAGTAACCTTAGGAAACCCACCCAGCCCACTCCCAACAAGAGGCTCCGACAGGTACAAACACTGGCAATTCCAGTCAAATGCTGTTTGCATTGTGCATTTCGGAAAATGCATTTGCCACAAATGTATGCATAGTAAATCAAATTCCTAACAAATTTGTTTGATATGGCTACATTTAAGTCATTTAGCAATACAGTATTGAATCTTGAAATGCAAGTTGGGCCTCAACTCCCCAAAGAACAAACCCTATGCATCACTCATCTCTTTTAAAATAAAGATTGTTTACCAATATGTTCATTTGATATTATGCCATTATCCAAAGTGGCTTGTATGTGACCCAATGCGAGATTCAAACCCGCTGCTGTGGTGTTCCATGCACCTTACTCCAGCCAGCTGAGGCATCAGAAACCCTGACTGTCTGTCATCCTGGTGTGTGTGTGTGTGTGTGTGTGTGTGTGTGTGTGTGTCCCATCAGGTGAGCAGCCTGGTCCTGTATGTGGAGGAGGCCCACAAGCTGCCTGTGAAGCACTTCACCAACCCCTACTGCAACATCTACCTGAACAATGTGCAGGTGGCCAAGACCCACCCCCGAGAGGGCCAGAACCCCGTCTTCACAGAAGAGTTCATCTTTGAGTCAGTCCCAGTTACAACTCCATTCAATGGCAATTTAGTGTGAAATTGACATTTTGTATTTGGCTTCCATATACTATAACTTATACCATAACTCCTCACTGCACTTAGTAATATGTCTATAATATTGCATTGATACAATGATTAGCTTTCATGTTTGGGTTCCTTACATTGACAGACATATTTTTTTATTCCCCACAGTGACTTGTCGAGTGAAATCAACAGGTTTGAAATCAGCCTGAGCAACAAGACAAAGAAGAGCAAAGAAAGTGACATCTGTGAGTCGCCATTCTACTTGGACTAGCCATCTCAAACCCTCTCCTTTTATAATCCCATTCCATATCGATATGAGAAATGACTTGCGGCAGTGTGTTAGTGCCTCTGTGTTCCACTCAATCTCCATCTCTCTCTCCCTCTGCCTCAGTGTTCATGCGTTGCCAGCTGAGCCGCCTACAGAAGGGCCAGATGATAGACGAGTGGTTCCCTCTGAGCTCCCACGTGCCTCTGAAGGGAATCGAGCCGGGCTCTCTGAGGGTTCGAGCCCGCTACTCCATGGAGAAGATCATGCCTGAGGAGGAGTACAGCGAGTTCAAAGAGGTCAGACATACCCTACTAATGAAGATAATGAATGAATTCATCAATGTAGGATTAACATTAGTCAAATCAAAGTTTATTGGTCGTGTACACAGTTTTGCAGATGCTATCGCAGGTGCAGCAAAAGGCTTGTTTCCAGCTCCAACAAAGGTATAATGACCAGCACACACTCATTGAGACACCAAAACAAGGATCAGCAGTTAGTTAAGTAATACACACTCAGTGAGACATCCAAAACAAGGATTAGCAGTGACCTGGTTACACAACCATGCACCTTAGAGGCTGCTGCCTTCTCTACATAGACTTGGATTCACTGGCCACTTTAGTAACTGGCCACTTAAGTAACAGAACACTAGTCCCTATAATAATGTTTACATACGGCTTTACTCATCTCATATGTACTGTATTTTATTATACTTTATTTTAGTCAATGCCATTCCGATATTGCTCGAGCTAATATTTATATATTTCTTAATTCCATTTTTTTACTTATAGATTTGTGTGTATTGTTGTGAATTCTTAGATAGTACTGCACTGTTGGAGCTAGAAACACCAGCATTTCACTACACCTGAAATAAAATCTGCTAAATATGTGTGACCAATAAAATTTGATTTAATACACATACTCAGTGAGACATCCAAAACAAGGATCAGCAGTTAGTTACATAGTGTATTGTGATGTGCAGAGTACGTGTCCTGGAAAAAGATACATGGAAAATAATCGGCCACTTGTTTTTACATCGCGTCACTGACCCCAGTCTGTCCTTCGGTCCGTCTGTCCGTGTCCCTCAGCTGATCCTGCTGAAGGAGTTCCATGTGATCTATGCTCTGGCCCATGTGTGTGGGCAGGACCGCACCCTGCTGGCCAGCATCCTGCTGCGCATCTTCAGACACGAGAAGACAGAGGCCCCCTTACTCAGGACACTCAACGACCGAGAGATCAACATGGAGGGTATTGAGATGAATATAAACATATTCTATTGTTCTAGCGACATCATGCTATTTTAGTGACATAGAATTTCCCTTTGGCTGGGTCTTTATCATCCTGAAGTATCTCCATTTGTAGATGCTTGGAGGCAGATTGTGTTAGTGTGATTTCAACATGAAAGCTCTGACAGACACACACACACACACACACACACACACACACACATACACACCGTTGGCTGACGAGAAGTCCCCTCTCTCTGACGTTTCCCAGACGAGGCGACGACCCTGTTCCGAGCGACCACTCTGGCCAGCACGCTGATGGAGCAGTACATGAAGGCCACGGCCACACCCTTCGTCCACCATGCCCTCAAAGATACCATTCTCAAGATCATGGAGAGCAAGCAGTCCTGCGAGGTAAACGCACACTTTCTATTTATGCAGAAAGGCTTTTCATACTTGAAGGTAGCCTTGTTTTTGTTTAGCCCAAGCTCTACCTACTGTATCTGTTTTGGCTTGTAAAATAGTTTCGGCAACATCTGTAAAGTTACGTTAGTCACAACTCTTTCAGCTGAGAAGTGTGTGGGCTCCAACCCAGCTATTTATTCATGTTATCTCCTGAGTGGAATGGAGCACTTGGCATTTGTAACATCATATTAGTACTTTGGCTACCCAGAAGACAAAACGGTAACTCATGACACAGATTCAACTTTGGTTCCTGCTTGGCATTCCCCAGTCTCTGTTGTGATCCTGCAGGACTCTGAATCTCTCTTCTGGGACAGAGGGCATTACACACACTGTGACATTGAACATTGATATTGTACAGTTGCTTTCAACATCAAATCCTACTCTAGTAATAGAAGAGGTCTCACGTAACACCTTCCTAATATTGAGTTGCACCCCCTTTTGCATCAGAACAGCCTCAAACCCTCTGAATGGCACACATACACAATCCATGTCTCAAGGCTTGAAAATCATTTTTTAACCGGTCTCCTCCCCTTCATTTACACTGATTTGAAGTCGATTTAACAAGTGACGTCAGTAAGGGATCATAGCTTTCACCTGGTGAGTCTGTCATAGAAAGAGCAGGTGTTCATAATGTTTTCTACACTCAATGTATGTCTATGATGCAACATCTCTTTCCCCCCCCCCCTCTAGCTGAACCCCTCCAAACTGGAGAAGAATGAGGATGTGCATCTGAACCTGGCCCACCTCCTCCTCATCCTGTCTGAGCTGGTGGAGAAGATCTTCATGGCTGCTGAGATCCTGCCCCCGTAAGCACACACACCACTCCACGGTGCATATACCAACAAACTAACACGGGAACCATCCACATGTGATATTAGGGTTGGGTGATATACGAAATTTAGTCATATCGTCGATCGTGACTCGTTTATTTGGACTAACAAAAAGACGAATCAATCCGTTGATCATTTGACTAGAATTAAAACATTTCACTGTGTCTGTACTGTTCTGCTTTGTCAAGTGTAAATAGGCTTTCGTCTGTTATCGATGATGACGTCCCCATCGACGATGGCTGTCAATCATTGTCGACATCCGATGACATCGTTCATCGACCCAACCCTAATAAGTAAGGAAGTGTATATTTGACCAGCAGAACACAAACTTAAGTTTAGGGGTCGAAATCACTTATGGTTAGGTTTTGGAATGGGGGTCAGAATAAGGTTGGGTATAGTTAGAGGTTAGGGAAAAGTAACATTGGGTTAGAGTACCGCCACCCACCGCCATTAATTTCCTGCCAGTAAAATATACACTGCCAATAAGCAACCATTTCCATAGTTTGAACCTTATATCATGACGTTCTTCTGTTGTACAATCAATCTATTATGTCATCGGACAAACCAACAAATTAACTGAACACATGACAGTAGATCCATAGGGTAGTTTGACGTGTATACAGTATATTTGTCATATTCCAGTACTCACACTTTCTCTCTCATTGACCCTTCCAGAACTCTAAGATATATCTATGGGTGTCTACAGAAGTCAGTGCAGCAGAAATGGCCCAACACCACTATGAGAACCCGGGTGGTCAGGTAACTAACTATAAACACCATAAATCTACTTTGCTATCTGCAAGCCTCATGTATAGGCATCGCATAGAATTGGGATGGTGAAGCCCTTGGTCAAGGGGGAGCTTTATTTGGGAACATTTAACTGTAAGTTCTACATGTGATGAATACAATTTTGATTTGAAGTACTGATCTAACTGATTTCTTGTTTGGCTATTCTAGTGGCTTTGTGTTCCTGAGACTGATCTGTCCTGCCATCCTCAACCCAAGAATGTTCAACATCATCACTGGTGAGCTTAACCCTTCGATGTATTGCAGTATGAACAGTATGATGTCCATACATTACTTTATATCCGTGTGTGTTCAATTGTTGTTTTTTTTGTGTAGACCCTCCCTCTGCAACAGCGGGACGTACCCTCACTCTGGTTGCCAAGTCTGTCCAGAACCTGGCTAACCTGGTGGAGTTTGGTGCAAAGGTAAGACCTCCTTAAAGCTCCTACGCTTTTCAGTGTGGGGACGTTTCTATCCCTGTGTCATCTAAGCACAGGCAAACCAAAGTAATCCTTCACAGCTTTGTGTTGTACCTGGTTCAGGGAACAGTAGTTATTATATTGGGAGAGTTTATTTTGCGTGGCTCAGTGCCCCTGGGGGCTGGAGTTTGTACATTTCAGACCATTCCATTGGGCTCAAGTGAAATCTCCACCTACCCAGGACATGGGGCCATGCAAAACAGACTCACCCATTCATAACTCTACCATCTGTATGTCAGAAAGTAATGGAGTGTTCCTCTTTTCAATCCAGGAGCCCTACATGGAGGGAGTGAACCCCTTCATCAAAAACAACAAACATAGGATGATCATGTTTCTGGATGAGTTGGGTGTAGGTTACCTGTTTTCATTTCCTTTAGACATCGTTGGAACTCTTAGGTACTAGTAGACGTCATAGCAATTCTCTCCCAATGTCTAGGGACGACATTAATGTGTGTGCATTTGTGTCCTTTCTAGAATGTCCCTGACCTCCCTGAAGCTACAGAGCACTTTAGGACAGACCTGTCCCGCGACCTTGCTGCCCTGCATGAGATCTGTGTCTCACACTCAGACGACCTCCGCACCCTGAGCAATGAGAGGGGAGCACAGCAGGTGTGTTAAGTTTTAATGTCACATGCACTAGTACAGTGAAATGCCTTTCTTGCAAGCTGAAAACCCAACAAAACAGTAATCATTATCAATGTAGCACTAAAAATAACAGGGTAGAATAAAAACACGAGAAATAGAAATAAGAACACGAGAAAGGAAGAAGCTTTCCAGGGTCAGTTCCAGGGTCAGTTCCAATACCATATTTACAATGTGCAGGGATATTGGAGTGATAGAGGTAGATATGTACACAAAAGTATGTGGACACCCCTTCAACTTAGTGGATTTGGCTATTTCAACCACACCCATTTCTGACAGGTGTATAAAATCGAGCACACAGCCTTGCAATCTCCATAGACATTGGCGGTAGAATGGCTTACTTACAAGCTCAGTGACTTTCAACGTGGCTTACTTACAAGCTCAGTGACTTTCAAAGTGGCACCGCCATAGAAGGCCGCCTTTCCAACAAGTCAGTTAGCCAACTGTAAGTGCTGTGGTTGTCAAGTGGAGACGTTTAGGAGCAACAACTTTTCAGCTGCGAAGTGGTAGGCCACACATGCTCACAGAACGGGACCACCGAGTGCTGAAGTGCGTAGCGCATAAAAATGGTCTGTTCTCGGTTGCAACACTCACTCCCAAGTTCCAAACTGCCTTTGGAAGCAACGTCAGCACAAGAACTGTTTGTCGGGAGCTTCGTGAAATGGGTTTCCATGGCCAAGCAGCTGCACACAAGCCTAAGATCACCATGCGTAATGCCAAGCTTCAGCTGGAGTGGGGTAAAGTTTGCTGCCATTGGACTCTGGCATGATGAATCACACTTCACCATCTGGCAGTCCAACGGACTAATCTGGGTTTGGCAAATGCCAGGAGCACGCTACCTGCCCTGTATGCGTAGTGCCAACTGTAAAGTTTGGTGGAGGTGGTCTGGTGCTGTTTTCATGGTTCGGGCTAGGCCCCTTAGTTCCAGTGAAGGGAAATCTTAACGCAACAGCATACAATGACATTCTAGACGATTCTATGCATCTAACAGACCCATCTTAACAAACCAAAATGGTTTGTTGAGATGGGTATGGAAGAACATGACTGGCCTGTACAGAGCCCTGACCTCAATCCCATCGAACACCTTTGGGATGAATTGGAACGCCGACTGAGACGGGCCTAATCGCCCAACATCACTGCCCAACCTCACTAATGCTCTTGTGGCTGAGTGGAATCAAGTCACAACATCTAGTGGAAAGCCTTCCCAGAAGAGTGCAGGCTGTAATAGCAGCAAAGTGGGGGCCAACATCATATTAATGCCCATGATTTTCGAATGATATTTTCAACAGGTGTGCACATACATACCTTTGACCATGTAGTGTGTGTGTCGTGCATTTAACCAGTGATTGAAAGGCTAGAACGGCTTTTTGATTGTTAAAGGGACAATCTGTTTCACCCATTTTGGGATTTCTGAATTAAATAGATTCTTGAAATGTTTTGTATTTTTTTTTTTTCTCAGCTTTTATTTAACCAGGTAGGCCAGTTGAGAACAAGTTCTCATTTACAACTGCAACCTGGCCAAGATAAAGCAAAGCAGTGACACCAACAACACACTTACACATGGAATAAACGTACAGTCAATAACACAATAGAAAAAGTCTATACAGTGTGTGCAAATGGCGTAAGGAGGTAAGGCAATAAATATGCCGTAGTAGCGAAGTAATTACAATTTAGCAGATTAACACTGGAGTGATAGATGTGCAGATGATGATGTGCAAGTAGAAATACTGGTGTGCAAAAAAGTAAATAAAACAATATGGGGATGGGGTAGGTAGTTGGATGGGCTATTTACAGATGGGCTGTGTACAGCTGCAGCGATCAGTAAGCTGCACAGATAGCTGATGCTTAAAGTTAGTGAGGGAGATATGTCTCCAACTTCAGTGATTTTTTTTTTTTTTTTTTTTTTGCAATTCGTTCTAGTCATTGGCAGCAGAGAACTGGAAGGAAAGGCGGCCAAAGGTGGTGTTGGCTTTGGGGGATGACCAGTGAGATATACCTGCTGGAGCGCGTGCTACTGGTGGGTGTTATGGTAACCAGTGAGCTGAGATGAGGCGGAGCTTTACCTAGCAAAAACTAATAGATGACCTGGAGCCAGTGGGTCTGGCGACGAATATGTAGCGAGGGCAGCCGACGAGAGCATACAGGTCACAGTGGTGGGTAGTATATGGGGCCTTGGTGTCAAAACGGATGGCACTGTAATAGACTGCATCCAGTTTTCTGAGTAGAGTGGAGGCTATTTTGTAAATGACATTGCCAAAGTTGAGGATCGGTAGGATAGTCAGTTTTACGAGGGCATGTTTGGCAGTGTGAGTGAAGGAGGCTTTGTTGCGAAATAGGAAGCCGATTTCATTTTGGATTGGAGATGCTTAATACGAGTCGAAGGAGAGTTTACAGTCTAGCCAGACACCTAGGTAGTTGTTCACATATTCTAAGTCAGAACCGTCCAGAGTAGTGATGCTCGTCGGGCGGGTGGGTGCAGGCAGCGATCGGTTGAAGAGCATGCATTTAGTTTTACTTGCATTTAAGAGCAGTTGGAGGCCACGGAAGTGGTGTTGTATGGCATTGAAGCTCGTTTGGAGATTTGTTAAGTGTCCAAAGAATGGCCAGATGTATACAAAATGGTGTCGTCTGCATAGAGGTGGATCAAGGAATCACCCTCAGCAAGAGCGACATCATTGTAACTTACACATTCCTCATGAGCTTAGTTCAACTGTCATACCCCATCAGAACCCAAAACATTTAAGCTTGTTTCTCTCCAATGTGTGTAAACAAAGCAAATGTAAACAAACACTATATAGCCTCAAATCAACATTAGTTTTAACCATGTTATCATGGATGGTCAGTCCTTGCATCCGTAGCTATGTCTATGAATTTTAGTGGTTACATTTCTCTAGGCTGTCCCTCTGCTTTTTAGCAAAACAGGGGCAGGGTGTACACTTGTTACAACTGCTGATTTCCCCTTTTAATATGACAATCAGTACCAGAAACATGCCATGTTGTCATGATTGTAAACCATGGCTCTGTCTCGTTTGCTTTCTCTCTTTGTAGCACGTGCTGAAAAAGCTGCTGGCCATCACTGAGCTCCTTCAGCAGAAACAAGATCACTATGCCATGTCCAACAGCAACAGGTAGTACAGCACGCCTCTCTCTCTTGCTCTCTCCCTTTGTCTCCCTGCACAGAGACGCACAGGGGACCTGACCCAGCATGCTCCAATCATTACCATGGCACCCCCCCATCTCCCATCTCCTTCGACAGTCCCACCCACCACATTGCCCATGCCAGGAGAGCTATGCAATGAAAGCAGCAGAAAACCGAACCAACGCAGTACCTAAACAAAAAAAACTCAACTTGCACCAGACTGCTGTATGTGCAGGAAATGTTTTTTTTTCTTCTGAAAACAGTGTTCATGATTCTGTGACTTGGGTACATGTATGCGTATCATACCCCTTCATCAAGAGGGTCAAAGATTTGATTTCAAAGTAAAGCTTCACATGCCCAAGACATGTTTTTCCACACAGCACAGGTTGCCAAAGTATATCTATCTCCCTGCTCAATATGAGGAAAGTCAACTGACATGAAGAAGCTACAGTCAACCCTGTAATGCTTTTTACTGTTATGGTTGTGACAATGTCCACAAAGTGCTGAAACTAGCGTTTCTATTTGTCTCCAGTATTTTGGGGTTCTTTCTCTGTATTTTTCTCTGGAGATTCTTGCAGAAATTGTTTATTTTATCTATAAAAAAAATCTTGCTGGAATCATGAGTATATAGTTGAGAAACTTTTGTTTTTTTTCCTTGTATCACATTTTGATTGTTTGGTTCACTCTTCCTTAACTTCTCAATGCCAGACAAGATGCAGAATAAATAAAGTTAAATGTTTACAGCAGTACATCTTTGAATAGTACAGATTGTATCAGACATGCATGCACTTATTAAAGTTGTTTTGTAAAGTAGATAATGGAGTCGTTCTTCCCCAGGTAATTAGTGATTGTTAAAGTGCCTTCAGGACTGTCTGCTCTGTGTTATGGCCTAGAAACCCAGGTTTGAGATTTAAGAGCAGCCTTGTATCATAACTTTTCAAAAATGTGTATTGAAGTATGGCAAATGAATGTTGGAAAGTTCACTGTGCTCAGAGCCTAGTGAAGTTATGCCCATGGAATATACACATTTTTACTACATAAGAGTCATTAAAAACACATTTGCATTTCAAAGTTGACACCCAATAAAACATGTATCTTACAGAAGACAAGACATTTGAAAAAGCATTATGTATGGCCTCAAAGATAATACAATATCTAAATCCTCTCTCGTTGTTGAGTCTTGCACACATTGGGTAGACCTGTGAGACTATTGGCCAGTATTGCTGACAGTCCTTCAGTGACAAAGGGGATTGGGTGAAAAAACAATGTTTGCGTCATCCAGATCTTCATCAGTCCACTCCTATAAAACAGACAGAGCTATTTAATGACCTGAAAATCATGAAGCACTGGTAGCAAAAATGTGTTGAAGTGGTTTTGACTCACCTCTTCTGTCATCTGGGGCTCTTTCACTACATGATCATCCTTGTATCCTCTTTTCCTGTAAAAGAGATTGAAAATGTATATTTGCACTTTTTCTGATGTTAGTGCACAATCGGGTGGTATATGTAGTATTGTTGACCTGTGTAAGCTGTAGGCTTTAACTGACTGGACTAAAGCAAGGTAAATCATGGAGATCGGTCTGCTGGAACATCTTTTAGTACACGTTCGTTTTTAAGAACCTCAATGTTTGCACCTCATGATCATCCCTTCAAGTCATGCACCCCCTCCCTGTTGTCTAGTGTACCATCTGTGTCATGACAGCTCCATGGTAAACACCGTGTGAAGTGGCCGTCCAGAGTTCATAGCAGGATGGATGTGGAAGGGGTTATGGTGGCATGGTCAATAAATGGCATTAAGATGTAACTGATGTACAGTCCTCAACAGTGTGCACTTTGTCTTGCAGGACTGAGTGCACCATCATGGCATTGGCTGCCACCATCCAGGTAATGTGATTTTTACCAATGGGACGAGGTCAGTCAGTCAACCATGTACTGGCATGGAGCGCTGGACCGAAAAGCTAGTTGGTTTTGTATTGAGCATGTAGCTTTCTGGACATTATGATCCATTATGGCCGACTGAGTCCTGCAATGGGAAAGTGACTGACTGGATCTGGGAATCTCTTGCCAGTCCCAAGCCCTTGAACAGACACTGGTGAAATAATGAGTAACTCCTTACCCAATGCTAACCTGAACTATATTCAAGCTTAAGGGCCAAATCAGACAAGAGGACTGTTTGCCTACATGGCAGAGTTATATAGCTTACAGACATTCACAGAGAACTATAACCTGGACCATCTCCTGTATGTTGACTGACTTGGCCTTTGTCCTGAATTTGGGCTGACTTGAACCCTTGAGGTCCCTACACATTTAGCCTCCTTGTCAACAGTGGAACCTTCCCGGAGGACCTTGGGTCAGAGGCTAGCCAAAGCACCGTAGCGATAACAACGACATTCAGGGAAATCTAATGTAGCACCGACCCAAGAAAGCCTTAACTCCCTTTCTACACAACACTACTTCACTTGATTTTACAACCCAACCTCTTCCTATCTCCACAATGGCCACTTACAGTCCACACTGGCATATATGCACGTACACACAGTACCAGTCAAAAGTTTGGACACCTACTCATTCAAGGGTTTTCTTTGTTTTTACTATTTTCTACATTGTAGAATAGTGAAGACATCTAAACTATGAACTAACACATGGAATCGTGTAGTAACCAAAAAAGTGTTCAATATTTTCAAAGTAGCCACATGTCTTGATGACAGCTTTGCGCACCTTTGGCATTCTCTCAACCAACTACAACTGGAATGCTTTTCCAACAATCTTGAAGGAGTTCCCACATATGCTGAGCACTTGTTGGCTGCTTTTCCTGTTGTCCAACTCAACCCAAATCATCTCAATTGGAGGCAAGGTCATCTGATGCAGCACTCCATCACTCTCCTTGGTCAAATAGCCCTTACACAGCCTGGAGGTATGTTGGGTCATTGTCAAGTTGAAAAACAAATTAAGTGCAAACCAGATGGGATGGCGTATCGCTGCAGAATGCTGTGGTAGCCATGCTGGTTAATTGTGCCTTGAATTCTAAATAAATCACTGACAGTGTCACCAGCAAAGCACCCCCACACCACTTCCTCCATGCTTCACGGTGGGAACCACACATGCGGAGATCATCCGTTCACCTACTCTGCGTCTCACAAAGACACGGCGGTTGGAACCAAAAATCTCAAATTTGGACTCATCCGACCGAAGGACAGATTTCCCCCGTCTAATGTCCATTGCTCATGTTTCTTGGCCCAAGCAAGTCTCTTCTTATTGGTGTCCTTTAGTAGGGGTTTTGTTGCAGCAATGAAGGCCTGATTTATGCAGTCTCCTGCACAGTTCATGTTGAGATGTGTTTCTGTTACTTGAACTCTGTGAAGCATTTATTTGGGCTGCAATCTGAGGTGCAGTTAACTCTAATGAACTTGACGGTTTTTGCGACTGCAATTGAAGAAACTTTCAGTTCTTGACATTTTCCAGATTGACTGACCATGTCTTAAAGTAATGGACTGTCGTTTCTCTGCTTATTTGAGATGTTCTTGCCATAATTTGGATTTAGCCCTTTTTGGTAAAAGACCGTCTTCTGTATACCACCTCTACCTTGTCACAACACAACTGATTGGCTCAAACGCATTAAGAAGGAAAGAAATTCCTTAAATTAACTTTTTACAAGGCACACCTGTTAATTGAAATGCATGCCAGGTGACTACCTCATGAAGCTGGTTGAGAGAATGCCAAGAGTGTGCAAAGCTGTCATCAAGGCAAAGGGTGGCTACTTGGAAGAATAACAAATATATTTGGATTTGTTGAACACTTTTTTGGTTACTACATGATTCCATAAGTGTTATTTCATAGTTTTAATGTCTTCACTATTATTCTACATTGTAGAAAACAGTAAAAATAAAGAAAAACCCTGGAATGAGTAGGTGTGTCCAAACTTTTGACTGGTACTGTATGTGTGTGTGTATATATATGTACATATACACATCACTGAAGCTACTAGCTATATATTTTATAAGCTGCTTTACCTGTTGATAGGATACACTTAGGCTTATATGACAAAACCAGTGTTTGTGTATGACTGCTAAATTGAGTTGTACTAAAGGTTCATATTTGTATCATAGCTTAACAGTTTGTAGGACCTATTTGTAACCTGTGAATGTGTAACCCTATGGAAACTAACCTGATGTCTGGGCCTGAGAAACTAAAGGAACTGAGAAATCTTCCCGTTTAAGCCTAGGCTCATCAACAGAAGCTTTCATATAATTGCAACTTCAATGTAACCCTCACTAACCCACCTTTCTTGGTGATACACTTACCAAGATCATACAGATAACTTCTGTGCAGGCCAAGCCCAGATTCACCACTCAGTCATTTGGATGAGAACTGGTTGATTTTGTACAACCATCGTCTGCTTTTCCAAACAGCTCAGTCAGAGACTTGGAGCCGATGACCTGTAGTTTCTCAGTTTAGATGCACTGAAGATTACACAGACCTCACCCAAGTGTTCATAGACTAGACTATCGATATGGGTGACACAACTCCTGTCTTCAAAATGTACAAATGTAACTGTTCTGCTTCCTCTTCATTTCATATAGCGGATGTGTTCATTTTAGATTTTTCTACCTGATAGAACTGTGAATCTTTTGCATCTTAGATACACTTGTTTGACCTGGCTAAATAAAACTGTTAGTATGTTTGGCAAAAGGTATTGCTTTATTTGTGCAAGACTATTTACTCTGAAGTGGTCTTTAACAGAATATCCTCTCCTTACCTGACAGCCATTCCTATCACACAAAATGAACATGTTACTCAAGTCAGCTGATCATGTCTACCTCCCCAGTTGTGTGGTAGTGCACCCATGTAAGTATACACTCTTTTTGCGCAACGCAACAATTGCATGTGTTTATAACCGACAGTAATTCATTCATTCATTCATTAACTCAATACACTGAGTATACCAAACATGAGGAACACCTTCCTAATATTGAGTTGCACCCCCTTTTGCCCTCAGAACAGCCTCAATCGTCAGGTCATGGACTCTACAAGGTGTCGAAAGCGTTCCACAGGGATGCTGGCCCATGTTGGCTACAATGCTTCCCACATTTGGCTGGATGTCCTTTGGTTGGTTGGTCAAATCAAACTTTATTTGTCATATGCGCCGAATACAAGTGTAGACCTTACCATGAAATGCTTACTTACAAGCCCTTAACCAACAGTGCAGTTCAAGAAGAGTTAAGAAAATATTTACCAAACTAGGGTAAAAAATAAATAAATAAACAATTAAAAAATAAAGCTTAATTTTGTAAGCGTTCACCTCCTCTTGTTTCAGAAATTCATGCTTTTTCATGAGTTTTTATCCCTGTGTAAAAAAGAAAATGATTGTCCGTGAAACAACACCATGAATAGCATTTGTAGAATTTTGATTTGCAGTCACAACTTTGATCAAGCTTTCCACCTTGTGGTTGGAATTGGAATCATCGCGTCGTACATCTTTAAGAGAGTCTCTTTGTCCTCCTTCAGTCCCATACATTCTGTCAGATAGCTATAACAAAGTGAAAAACAAAACTAGTTTGAAACTTAATAGATTACTGCATTGAATGAAAACGTGAGAATACTACCCTTCTTTACAATAGACTATGAAAGTATGTTAGTTGACACTTGCAGTTCTCGAGGCCATGTTAGCTAGGGCCTCATTCCATTTCAGCCCTTATCCCCTGAAGCGGGGCCATGCTCTTGTCTAGAACAGAGCCCTGGTGCTGGCCTACGTCTCCATGCTGAGGCCGGCCTGCGACGCACTGTTCAGGATGGCCGTCGGCGATCTCAGACGGGGGAAACAGCAGGCCAGTGTCCGTCAGGGTGGCCCGAGTCAGGAAGTCATCAGCACTCTTCCTCAGAGACTCTGGGTTCTCCAGAAGAGGGTATCTTGTCTGAGGTAAAGGTCACCAATAGACAGGGCTGTTATCTGAAGCCTAACCTGCTTGGTTTTCTATTCATACAGATTTAACACACCTACAAGTCTGCAAAATGGGTCTTTAAATCTCAGCAGCACACTTCATTAGGTTATGTTCATCTGCTGTATCTACTGAGCTTCAATGACCTGGCAAGTATCTTCATTTCCATCCACCCACCTTGAGGTCTATGAGCAGGCCCTCCATCAGTCTGTAAAGGGTGTGTACCACCAGGTGGAAGTTGAGCTGCTGAATGAGAAAGAGCACATACTCCAAGATCTGCTCCAGAGCCCTCTCCTGTCCGGCCGCACTCTCTTGCACAAGATCCCCCACAAACTGGGTGCTGGACACGTTAGCCTGAAAGAGAGAAGAAAAAGAGGTAAGCCAGGGAAGAGGTGGGATGAAAAGAGTGGGAAGTTAGCAAAACAATAGAGCAGAGGAAGGAAAAGTTGTGAAGAGAGAATGAGAAGGAGAGAGACATGGAGGTTATGTACAGTTAGTTCAGAAATCAAGTGTATCTGTAGCTACCTGAATAGGAGTAATCAGAGGAGCCTATATACTGTATTTCGTAATATAAGAATAAAGGAATACTAGTCAAAATCAAGCCCTTGACTACCTACATGATTGTTCTGGGGTGGTATTCCATTAGTGAGTTGTTCAGGTAAAATCTCCAGAAATACATGATGGCTGTACCCTGTTGATGATTGCAATGTTAATCTCTTACATAAAACTGATTAGGTCGGATTTACTGTGTAACCTAATGTTGGTTAACTGAGAACTAAAGTCTCACATAATTGGTCAGCTGCTCAATTAAGTTCTGGGTCCATACATGTTAAGAGAAGAGATGGAGCTCCACCCTCTTGCAGATACTGACACCAAACATGACATGTTCAAGGTAAGTTACCTAGCAAGCTAGCAAACTCTTTAGCCATCTACAATAGCATGGGACAGTACGTTGCCTGTTAAATTGAAAATGTTATTAGATAGTTCAATGAAGCATACTGGCCTGGGTCTCCCAAAAGCATCGTAGCACTAAAATAATCTTAATTCACCGAGGTGAAGACAGTTTCAAGTAGGATATTCGCACTTTCAAACCACTTGAGCCACAGACTCCAAATAAGTGTCATGATGTTAGAAAAATTGCGCACAACATCGCACATGCTTTATTTTCACGATTTGGACATTAATTCGCTTTCCAAAGCTAATAAACATGTGGAAATATGAGCAGCATTTTGTATTCCTCGTTGAATTATGGAGCGTAATCAAAGTACAAACTTTTTAAAATTCAAATTTTAATAGCTCCTTGGTCATGTGACCTACTGACTTCAAATAAGGTTCAGCATGTCCACTGAGTGGGCCTACACATTGCGCATCCTTTAGTTTGTCCATTTTCATCTCACAAGATTTTACATGAATTTTTCAAAATGTATAATTTCAATACCTCCTTGGTCATGTGACCTAGTGACTTCAAACAAGGTTCAGAATGTCCACTGAGTGGGCCTAAACATTGCACACCCTTTAGTTTGTCAATTTTCATCTCAAAAGATTTTACATGAATTTTCAAAATTTCAATAGCTCCTTGATCATGTGACCTACTGACTTCAAACAAGGTTCAGAATGTCCACTGACTACCCTTCTATATTGCACACTCTTGTTTGTGTACTGTAAAATCACGTGGTGTAACGTACATTTTTCATCGTTTTAAATTTCAATAGCTCCTTGGTCTTGTCAATTACACACCTAAGAAGCGTGCAGTGGATATAACCTCTAGTCGTGTATATTCTATATTGTTGTACATTAATATTAGTTTGACAATTAGGGGGCTCAGTCCAGTGTTGTGTTTAACCTTTTCTTTAAAATGTATCTATAATAATTGGTAGTTCTAAGTAATTTTTTCCACAGTATTTAACAGCGGGACACAATAGGAGAGAGACAGATAATATCTCCTTTCGTCGTTAATATCAACCATAAAGGAAAAGGGCAAAGTACGAGAGTCATGCTATTAATTGTCCAAAGCAGGGATGGAGAGTGAGGTAGGCTGCAGTGGGTTTGCTGGTCAGTACATATACTGAACATGTAACCTCAGAAATGGTGGCCAGTAAATCAATTAATAAAAATGTTAGATTGACAAATTAAACAGAAATTGTAGACCTTTAATCTGTTCCAACATGTCAACAGACACTTAACTTCAAATAAGTATGAAACATTTCAGTGTTAACTTTCTCTTTATCCCTGGTTGATGTACATTTCAGAGCCTCTTCAGTGTGGATGGGGTATAGCATACATTTTCAACAACAAAGACTGCACTTCCAGTTTGTGTTCTTTACTCTGTTGAACTCTTTTGTCTTCATTCCTAGGCACAGCACATGGAACCAGCGTTGGCATGCAAAACATTCAATCTAAAACAAAACAAAGCGTAACACGTTATAAATAATATCAAATATCAATGCAGTTTGACGAATTAGCCATCCATTGTGTTACATCATAAATTGTCTTACATGCCGTCACTGTTGTCAAAAGATTATAAATATGTTAAATAAAGTTACTAACCCAGTCAGTCTTTGGGCCACATCCAGGTTCTTTATCAGTGGCACACATGAAGCAGTTGTTGGCTTTGTTGAACTCTGAAATCATAGGCATGAACTGAACATATGGCTGTCCCACACAACTACATAAAAATAAAGAATTTACTTTGAATTAAATGTCATTACATAGCAGACATTTTTAGTATATCCTCAGTCATTTCTTTTCGCAATTGCTCCATGTGGTTTTGAAGGTTCCATATCAATTTGGGAGGGGATGTTGGGGAAGTTCTGTGCAACTTCCTTGGCCATCTACACCAAAAATGAAATAGAGTTTTTGACCTAATTGTCACATAACAGCTAACCATTCATTATTGAAAATATAACTATCAAACCTGCATTACAAAGACCCCACAGCTGAAGGTGTCCTGCTGCATGGTGGGAGTTATTTCCCCTCCTTTCCACTTTATGTCCGCCCAGTCGTCTTTTCCATGGCAGGATCTTCTCATTTTCAAGTATTCTCTTTTTTATGTAAACATAATGGAATTATGATTAGTTATAGGCAAATGAATATACAAGCCAAATTTGTATGCTGTTTTCCTTATCACTATAATCTAGTAGAAATTTCGTAGTAGAAGTAATTTCCTTTATGCCCCATTCTACACACAGCCTAAACTATAGGCACTGAATCATTTACATTAAAAGTAGCATGTAGGATCCAACCCGATCACAGAGTGAAAGAATTTAGAGCATTTGTCGACTTTAAGAAAATAATATTAAGTGACACTTTCATCAGTACATGCTTAAAGAAAGTCATATCACAAAGATCACAGATGACAGTGCCCAACAAATCTTTTATATTTATTTTTATTTCACCTTTATTTAACCAGGTAGGCAAGTTGAGAACAAGTTCTCATTTACAACTGCGACCTGGCCAAGATAAAGCAAAGCAGTGTGACACAGACAACAACAGAGTTACACATGGAGTAAACAATAAACAAGCCAATAACACAAACAAGTCAATGATACAGTAGAAAAAGAAAGTCTATATAACGTGGGTGCAAAAGGCATGAGGTAGGCAATAAATAGGCCATAGGAGCAAATAATTACAATTTAGCAGATTGACACTGGAGTGATAAATGAGCATATGATGGTATGCATGTAGAGATACAGGTGTGCAAAAGAGCAGAAAAGTAAATAAAATAAAAACAGTATGGGGATGAGGTAGGTAGATAGGGTGGGCAATGTACAGATGGACTATGTACAGCTGCAGCGATCGGTTAGCTGCTCAGATAGCTGATGTTTAAAGTTGGTGAGGGAAATAAAAGTCTCCAACTTCAGCGATTTTTTGCAATTCGTTCCAGTCACTGGCAGCAGAGAACTGGAATGAAAGGCGGCCAAATGAGGTGTTGGCTTTGGGGATGATCAGTGAGATATACCTGCTGGAACGTGTGCTACGGGTGAGTGTTGTTATCGTGAATAAGGTGGAGCTTTACCAAGCATAGACTTATAGATGACCTGGAGCCAGTGGGTCTGGCGACGAATATGTAGCGAGGGCCAGCCGACTAGAGCATACAGGTCGCAGTGGTGGGTGGTATAAGGTGATTTGGTAACCAAACGGATGGCACTGTGATAGACTGCATCCAGTTTGCTGAGTAGAGTATTGGAAGCTATTTTGTAGATGACATCGCCGAAGTCGAGGATCGGTAGGATAGTCAGTTTTACTAGAGTAAGTTTGGCGGCGTGAGTGAGGGAGGCTTTGTTGCGAAATAGAACGCTGATTCTAGATTTGATTTTGGATTGGAGATGTTTAATATGAGTCTGAAAGGAGAGTTTACATTCTAACCAGACACCTAGGTATTTGTAGTGGTCCACATATTCTAGGTCGGAACCGTCCAGGCTAGTGATGCTAATCGGGCGGGCGGGTGCGGGCAGCGAACAGTTGAAAAGCATGCATTTGGTTTTACTAGTGTTTAAGAGCAGTTGGAGGCCACGGAAGGAGTGTTGTATGGCATTGAAGCTCGTTTGGAGGTTAGTTACCACAGTGTCCAAGGAAGGGCAAGAAGTATACAGAATGGTGTCGTCTGCGTAGAGGTGGATCAGGGAATCGCCCGCAGCAAGAGCGACATCATTGATATATACAGAGAAAATGTTCGGCCCGAGAATTGCCAGAGGTCCGGACAACGTGCCCTCCGATTTGACACACTGAACTCTGTCTGCAAAGTAGTTGGTGAACCAGGCAAGGCAGTAGTTAGAAAAACCAAGGCTATTGAGTCTGCCGATAAGAATACGGTGATTGACAGCCCAAAGCCTTGGCCAGGTCGATGAAGATGGCTGCACAGTACTGTCTTTTATCGATGGCGGTTATTATATCATTTAGTACCTTGAGCGTGGCTGAGGTGCACCAGTGACCGGCTCGGAAACCGGATTGCACAGCGGAGAAGGTAGGGTGGGATTCGAAAAGGTCAGTGATCTGTTTATTAACTTGGCTTTCGAAGACTTTGGATAGGCAGGGCAGGATGGAAATAGGTCTATAACAGTTTGGGTCTAGGGTGTCACCCGCTTTGAAGAGGGGGATGACCATGGCAGCTTTCCAATCTTTAGGGATCTCGGACGATACGAAAGAGAGGTTGAACAGACTGGTAATAGGGGTTGCAACAATGGCAGCGGATAGTTTTAGAAAGAGAGGGTGCAGATTGTCTAACCCAGCTGATTTGTACGGGTCCAGGTTTTGCAGCTCTTTCAGAACATCTGCTATCTGGATTTGGGTGAAGGAGAAGCTGGTGAGGCTTGGGCGAGTAGCTGCTGGGGGGCGGAGCTGTTGGCCGAGGTTGGAGTAGCCAGGAGGAAGGCATGGCCAGCCGTTGAGAGATGCTTATTGAAATGTTCAATTATCATGGATTTATCGGTGGTGACCGTGTTACCTAGCCTCAGTGCAGTGGGCAGCTGGGAGGAGGTGCTCTTGTTCTCCATGGACTTTACAGTGTCCCAAAACATTTTGGAGTTAGAACTACAGGATGCAAATTTCTGCTTGAAAAAGCTAGCCTTTGCTTTTGTCACGTCCTGACCAGTATAAGGGTTAATTGTTATTGTAGTTTGGTCAGGACGTGGCAGAGGGTATTTGTTTTATGTGGTTTGGGGTGGTGGTTGTTGTAGAAGGGCATTTGATTTATGTATTCCGGGGTTTTTGGGCACTGTGTCATATTCATGTATTTCTATGTTTAGTTAATTGGGGTTGGGACTCTCAATTGAAGGCAGGTGTTGTCTCTTTGCCTTTGATTGAGAGTCCTATATATTAGGGTGTGTTTGGGTTTGTATTTTGGTGGGAGATTGTTTCTTGTGTTGCCTGTTTCTTGTTTAGCGCGTGTGAGCCTAACGAGACTGTTGTGTTGATCGTGAGTATTCGTTGTTTATTATTTTGGTGTTCTCTTTTGAGTTAAATAAACGTATAGATGAGCATCCACATTCCTGCTGCATTTTGGTCCTCCTTTCCCAACGACAACCGTTACAGAATCTCCCACCACAAACGGACCAAGCAGCAGAAGAAGGAGCAACAGGTGGACTGGAAGGAGCAGAAGGAATTCGGTGAGGACCGGGAACACTACCGGGGTACACGACTGGCGAGGAAACCAGAGAGGCAGCCCCAATAATTTTTTTTGGGGGGTCACACGGACAGATCGGCGGAGCCGAGAATGGAACCAGAGCTAGTCAGGGGAAAATGGGAGGTGAGAGAAACAGAGACTATAAAGGAGTTGATGGGTAAATTGGAGGAGAAAAGGATGAGAGAGCTACTATGTTGGTGTTTTAGGCACGACATTCGCCCTACAGAGCGTGTCCTAAGGTTGTCACCTGAAGTAGCGTTTATTAATAGTCCTGAGGTGCGTGCTAGCTGTCTGGTGAGGATAATACCAGCACCACGCACCAGGCCTCCAGTTCGTCAGCCGACTCGTCCTGTTCCCGCTCCCCGCACTAGCTCTGAGGCGCGTGTTCCCAGGCTGATACCTCCAGTACCAGCGTCACGCACCAGGCTTCAAGTGCGTCAGCCCAGTCCGACTCGCCCTGTTCCCGCTCCACGCACTAGCCTGGAGGTGTGTGTTCCCAGTCTGGCACGTCCAGTACCAGCACCACGCACCAGGCTTCAAGTGCGTCAGCCCAGTCCGACTCGTCCTGTTCCCGCTCCCCGCACTAGCCTGGAGGTGCGTGTTCCCAGTCTGGCACGTCCAGTACCAGCACCACGCACCAGGCTTCAAGTGCGTCAGCCCAGTCCGACTCGTCCTGTTCCCGCTCCACGCACTAGCCTGGAGGTGCGTGTTCCCAGTCTGGCACGTCCAGTACCAGCACCACGCACCAGGCTTCAAGTGCGTCGGCTCAGTCAGGAGTCGCCAGAGCTGCCCGTCAGTCAGGAGTCGCCAGAGCTGCCCGTCAGTCAGGAGTCGCCAGAGCTGCCCGTCAGTCAGGAGTCGCCAGAGCTGCCCGTCAGTCAGGAGTCGCCAGAGCTGCCCGTCAGTCAGGAGTCGCCAGAGCTGCCCGTCAGTCAGGAGTCGCCAGAGCTGCCCGTCAGTCAGGAGTCGCCAGAGCTGCCCGTCAGTCTGCCCGTCAGTCAGGAGCCGCCAGAGCTGCCCGTCAGTCAGGAGCCGCCAGAGCTGCCCGTCAGTCAGGAGTCGCCAGAGCTGCCCGTCAGTCAGGAGTCGCCAGAGCTGCCCGTCAGTCTGCCCGTCAGTCAGGAGCCGCCAGAGCTGCCCGTCAGTCAGGAGCCGCCAGAGCTGCCCGTCAGTCAGGAGCCGCCAGAGCTGCCCGTCAGTCAGGAGCCGCCAGAGCTGCCCGTCAGTCAGGAGCCGCCAGAGCTGCCCGTCAGTCAGGAGCCGCCAGAGCTGCCCGTCAGTCAGGAGCCGCCAGAGCTGCCCGTCAGTCAGGAGCCGCCAGAGCTGCCCGTCAGTCAGGAGTCGCCAGAGCTGCCCAGAGCCGCCAGAGCGGCCCGTCTGCCCGGAGATGCCAGAGCGGCCCGTCTGCCCGGAGATGCCAGAGCGGACCGTCTGCCCGGAGATGCCAGAGCGGACCGTCTGCCCGGAGATGCCAGAGCGGCCGGTCTGCCCGGATCAGCCAGAGCGGCCCGTCTGCCCGGATAAGCCAGAGCGGCCCGTCTGCCCGGATCAGCCAGAGAGGCCCGTCTGCCCGGATCAGCCAGAGCGGCCCGTCTGCCCGGATCAGCCAGAGTGGCCCTTTTTCCAGGATCAGCCAGAGTGGCCCATCTGCCCAGAGTTTGCCGATGACCCGAAACCAAGGGAGTCTAGCAGCAACCTGGAACTGAGTAAGCCTGACAATATAGAACTAATAATAATTAACTGTCTAATGATTGAGTCTGCCTACAGTGTGGAAAGGAGGAGGTCAGCCTACGATCCGGAACGAGGGATGTCTGCCTACGGCCCGAGGCTGATCGGGTCGGTCTGCATTTTGGAGGATAGTAGGCCGGAGCCTGAACCACCACCAGCATAGGTGGGTTGGAGAGGGGGGGTGTAGCACAAGTACCGTTGGTGACGGCAGCCACCCTCCCTTCCCTAACTTTAGTTTAGGGGGATTTTTTTTTGGGGGGGGGGTTGTTTATTTAGGAGGTGCGTCCAGGGTCTGCACCTTTAGGGGGCGGTACTGTCACGTCCTGACCAGTATAAGGGTTAATTGTTATTGTAGTTTGGTCAGGACGTGGCAGAGGGTATTTGTTTTATGTGGTTCGGGGTGGTGGTTGTTGTAGAAGGGCATTTGATTTATGTATTCCGGGGTTTTTGGGCACTGTGTCATATTCATGTATTTCTATGTTTAGTCTAGTGAATCTGTTTCTATGTTAGTTAATTGGGGTTGGGACTCTCAATTATTATTTTGGTGTTCTCTTTTGAGTTAAATAAACGTATAGATGAGCATCCACATTCCTGCTGCATTTTGGTCCTCCTTTCCCGACGGCAATCGTTACAGCTTTCCTGACTGCGTGTATTGGTTCCTGACTTCCCTGAACAGTTGCATATCACAGGGACTATTCGATGCTATTGCAGTCCGCCAGAGGATGTTTTTGTGCTGATCAAGGGCAGTCAGGTCTGGAGTGAACCAAGGGCTATATCTGTTCTTAGTTCTGCATTTGAACGGGGCATGCTTATCTAAGATGGTGAGGAAATTACTTTTAAAGAATGACCAGGCATCCTCGACTGACGGGATGAGGTCAATATCCATCCAGGATACCCGGGCCAGGTCGATTGGAAAGGCCTGCTCACAGAAGTGTTTTATGGAGCGTTTGACAGTGATGAGGGGTGGTTGTTTGACCGCGGACTCATAGCGGATACAGGCAATGAGGCAGTGATCACTGAGATCCTGATTGAAAACAGCAGAGGTGTATTTGGAGGGCAAGTTGGTCAGGATAACGTCTACGCCCATGTTTATGGATTTGGGGTTGTACGTGGTGGGTTCCTTGATGATTTGTGTGAGATTGAGGGCATCTAGCTTAAATTGGAGGACTGCCGGGGTGTTAAGCATATCCCAGTTTAGGTCACCTAACAGAACGAACTCTGAGGCTAGATGGGGGGCAATCAATTCACAAATGGTGTCCAGGGCACAGCTGGGAGCGGAGGGGGGTCGATAGCAGGCGGCAACAGTGAGAGACTTATTTCTGGAGAGATTCATTTTAAAAATTTGAAGTTCGAACTGTTTGGGTATAGACCTGGAAAGTATGACAGAACTTTGCAGGCTATCTCTGCAGTAGATTGCAACTCATCCCCCTTTGGCAGTTCAATCTTGACGAAAAATGTTGTAGTTGGGTATGGAAATCCCCGAATTTTTGGTAGCCTTCCTAAGCCAGGATTCAGACACAGCAAGGACATCAGGGTTGGCGGAGTGTGCTAAAGCAGTGAGTAAAACAAACTTAGGGAGGAGGCTTCTGATGTTGACATGCATGAAACCAAGGCTTTTTCGATCACAGAAGTCAACAAATGAGGGTGCCTGGGGACATGCAGGGCCTGGGTTTACCTCCACATCACCCGAGGAACAGAGGAGGAGTAGGATGAGGGTACGGCTAAAGGCTATCAAAACTGGTCGCCTAGAGCGTTGGGGACAAAGAATTAAAGGAGCAGGTTTCTGGGCGTGGTAGAATAGATTCAGGGCATAATGTGCAGACGGGTATGGTGGGGTGCGGGTACAGCGGAGGTAAGCCCAGGCACTGAGTGATGATAAGAGAGGTTGTATCTCTGGACATGCTGGTTATAATGGGTGAGGTCATCGCATGTGTTGGAGGTGGGACAAAGGAGGTAACAGAGGTATGATGAGTGGAACACGGGGCTCCATTGTAAACTAAAACAATGATAACTATCCTAAGCAACAGTATACAAGGCATATTGACATTTGAGAGAGACATACAGCGAGGCATAAAGTAATCACAGGTGTTGATTGGGAGAGCTAGCTAGACAACAACGGGTGAGACAACAGCTGATCAGCTAAAACATCAACAACAGGTAAAATGGCGATGACTGGGCAGAGAGGGTCGGTTGACTACACACACAGCCTGAGTTCACGGCTGGGGCCGACAGATAAACAAATAATAAACAGAATGGAGTACCGTGATAAATGGCCAGTTCAGCAGGCATGAGCTATGTAGCCAAGTGATCATAGGGGGCAGCGGTAGATGGAACAGGAAGGCTACTACGCGGGCGACACGGCGCTTAAAGTTAGTAGCCCGGGGCTAGTAGAAGACGTCCGACGGAGGACGGTTGGAGGCACAGCGGATGGAGTATTTGTCGGCAGACCAGTTGTGGTGGTGCGGTGGGGCGCCGTGTCGACAAAGGATCCAAGCCAGATGGCGAAAGGTATTGTAGATGTAGTAATTTAGTTTGCTAGCCGGGGGATGAGCCTGGCTCACGGCTAACTGGTGCTAGCTTCAGGGCATGGGGCGTTAGCCACTATAGCCACTCGGTAGCAGCGGTGATCTGGTGCGAAGGTCCAGAGTTTACGGCAAGGATCCGGTGGAGTAGTGGGTTCTAGCCGTGTTTGGGTGGAGTTGGGGTGAACAACTGAGTAGGCCGGGAGGTGGGCCTCAGGGGTAGCTTTGGTACTGGGTAACTCAGTGGGTGCTAGCTAGCTGTGAAGATCAGGAGTAATGGTCCAGGGATTACGGCAGGAATCCGGCGTTGTAGTGGAGAGACAGTCCGATACTGGTAAGCTAGCGAGTATTATCCAAGCTAAAAAAGGGCTGGTATCTGTGCAGAAGGTAAAGGCCGCTAGCAGTGGCTAACAATGACTAAATAGCTTGTAGCTAAATTAGCTGATTAGCTTCTGATGGCTAGATGGCTCTTGCTATAAGGTCTAAAAATGAAAAATAATAGCGGTTCTGTATCACATTGAGTGTGGCAGGTTACGGGAAGGTATAATTGAGTTAAAATGGAAAAGAGATATATACAAAAAAGGACAAAATACAAAAGTACACGAGAGGACGAACAAAACACGTCTGCACTGCTACGCCATCTATGACAATAGAGAATGAATTTAAGCACTAAAGTGTGTTTGTCAAAATAATATCTGAAAATGTCAGTTGTTGAACATAATACTTCTATTTGCAATTTATGATATATGCAGTTGAGGAATATTCCACGTACCAACACTACATGTAGGACGGACATAAGACATTCCCACATACAGTATATATATATATTTTTTTAATTCACCTTTATTTAACCAGGTAAGCCAGCCGAGAACAAGTTCTCATTTACAACTGCGTCCTGGCCAAGATAAAGTAAAGCAGTGTGACACAAACAACAACAGAGTTAGACATGGAATAAACAAACGTACAGTCAATAACACAATAGAAAAGTATATCTACAGTGTGTGCAAATGAAGTAAGATTAGCGTGGTAAGGCAATACATTTGCCGTAGTGGCGAAATAATTACAATTTCCCAAATAAACACTGGAGTGATAGATGTGCAGAAGATGAATGTGCAAGTAGAGATAATGGGGTGCAACGGAGAAAGAAAAAAAAATATATATCTATATAACAATATGGGGATGAGGTAGTTGGATGGGCTATTTACAGATGAGCTATGAACAGGTGCAATGATCTGTAAGCTGCTCTGATAGCTGATGCTTAAAGATAGTGAGGAAAATATGAGTCTCCAGCTTCAGTGATTTTTGCAATTCGTTCTAGTCATTGGCAGGAGGAATTGGCTTTGGGGTTGACCAGTGAAATATACCTGCTGTAGCGTGTGCTACGGGTGGGTGCTGCTATGGTGACCAGTGAGCTGAGATAAGGCGGGGCTTTACCTATCAAGGACTTATAGATGACCTGGAGCCAGTGGGTTAATGTTCGGCGGGCGGGCAGGTGTGAGCAGCAATCAGTTGAAGAGCATGCATTTAGTTTTACTTGCATTTAAGAGCAGTTGGAGGCCACGGAAGGAGAGATGTATGGAATTGAAGCTCATCTGGAGTTTATTAACACAGTGTCAAAAGAAGGGCCAGAAGTATACAGAATGGTGTCGTCTGCGTAGAGGTGGATCAGAGAATCACCAGCCGCAAGAGCGACATCATTGATATATACAGAGAAAAGAATCGGCCTGAGAATTGAACCCTGTGGTACCCCCAGAGACTGCCAGAGGTCCGGACAACAGGCCCTCCGATTTCACACTGAACTCTATCTGAGAAGTAGCTGGTGAAACAGGCGAGGCAGTCATTTGAGAAACCAAGGCTGTTGAGTCTGCCGATATATTGTGGTGATTGACAGAGTTGAAAGCCTTGGCAAGGTCGATGAATACGGCTGCACAGTATTGTCTTTTGACGATAGTGATTATGATATCGTTTAGGACCTTGAGCATGGCTGAGGTGCACCCAGGACCAGCTCGGAAACCAGGTTGCATAGCGGAGAAGGTACGGAGGGATTCGAAATGGTCAGTGATCTGTTTAACTTTACTTTCAAAGACCTTAGAAAGGCAGAGTAGGATAGATATACAGTATCTCACAAAAGTGAGTACACCCCTCACATTTTTGTAAATATGAGTATATCTTTTCATGTGACAACACTGAAGAAATGACACCTTGCTACAATGTAGTGAGTGTACAGCTTGTATAACAGTGTAAATTTGCTGTCCCCTCAAAATAACTCAACACACAGCCATTAATGTCTAAACCACTGGCAACAAAAGTGAGTACACCCCTAAGTGAAAATGTCCAAATTGGGCCCAAAGTGTCAATATTTTGTGTGGCCACCATCATTTTCCAGCTTGTTAACTTCAAAATGTTTTTTTTAACACCCATATAAAATGAAGGCATGCAAAGCTTACAGATTTAAGTCTAATAGCATGAGATGAAAGTAGACAAACATCAAAGTGTGCGATATGAAGGTATAGTCAGTGGACATTCTGAACCTTGTTTGAGGTCACTAGGTCACATAACTAAGGAGCTATTGAAATTCAACATTTAGAAAAATTCATGTAAAATCATGTGAGATGAAAATGGACAAACTAAAGGGTGTGCAATATAGAAGGGTAGTCAGTGGACATTCTGAACCTTGTTTGAAGTCATTAGGTCACATGACCAAGGAGCTATTAAAATTTTACATTTTGAAAATTATGTACAAACGTGAGATGACAATGGACAAACTAAAGGGTGTGCAATATGTAGGCCCACTGAGTGGACATTCTGAACCTTGTTTGAAGTCAGTAGGTCACATGACCAAGGAGCTATTGAAAATGTAAATGTAGAAACATTTATGTAAAAACATGTGAGATGAAAATGTACAAACTAAAGGGTGTGCAATATAAAAGGGTAGTCATTGGACATTCTGAACCTTTATTGAAGTCACTAGGTCATATGACCAATGAGCTATTGAAATTCAAAAATGTAAATAAATAATTTAAAATAGCGCGAGATGTAAATCGACAAAACAAAGTGTGTGCAATGTGTGTCTATGCCATCGGGTTAGCTACAACCAGTTTTTAAAGTTTTAGGAGTAATGGTTAAAGAGCTATTGACATTTGAATTGTCACTATGTTGACGGTCCCTAACTGCTGTTGGTGGACTTAAGGAAAACTACAGGCGAATATCCAACCTGAAACTGTCTTTACCTCGGTTCTTAAGTCCATTGAACCTCAATGGACAAAACATGATCTTAGTGCTATGATGCTTTTGGGGAAGCCAGACCTGGTTGGTAACATAATATATTTTTTCTTCAATGTACAAAGGTTGGAGCATCTAACTTGCTAAATGTGGCTAGCTAGTAACGTTAGATGGTAGCTAACTAGCTAGTACGAGCTAGCCAGTCGTTAGCTGGTCGACTTGCTAACAAAGCTCCTGCTAGCTATCTAATCAAACTCCAGATGATCCGTATAAACGTTATGATAGAACTAACTTGATAGCTCAATAACTAAACTATACATATTTGCAGGATGTCTTCCTTAAGTATCAATATCTATCATAGCAAGTAGCTTTCTCACTCATTGTCAACATGTATATTAATGATGACGTAGTAAGACCGTAATATATGGTAAAGTACGCAAAAATATATTCGTGCGTGAGACAACATATGCATTTCTCTCCTAAAATTAAGAAAACCAAGAAAATATTTAATAATTGGCTACAAAGGGATCTTTCTATACTTGGGAGAGTGCTTCTGTCCAAGGCAGAGGGACTGTCTCGCTTTTTGTACCCCTCATTAGTAAATCCCTCTACCTGTAAAGAGATCAACAAGACCTTTCTTGACTTCATCTGGAAGTGTTGGGTTTTGTTGACATAAGTAACACTTTCAAGACCAATTGGTTGAAAAGATGTTTGGTCAATACAGAATCAAGAATCATTCCAAACAATGTGTTTAATAAGTTGGAGGATTTCAATTTTTACTGAAATGTAATTATATTCCTGAGAGATGAACTGCTAAATTGGCTAGGTTTCACCAACAAGCTTTAATGTCCTGGAAAATATGTTTCTTGCACAATTTTTGCCTACATAAAGCTATTTTTTGTGAAATAATTCATACATAAGTAATTGTCCTACCCTAGCTGGCATGGGAGGAATATTGACTTTGTTCTTGATGTTTTCGACAGCTCTTGCTTGTGTGTCAATATCACTAAAAGTGTTATTTTTTTGTCCTCAAGATAAATCATTCAAAATTGTATATAAAAAAATATACACTTAATGAAATTTCAAAAGGATCCTTTTTGTGTATGCCTTCATGATAATAGAAGCATAATGATGTAGACTTCAAACTAAATTTTATACATTTTAGACTATTTTATTTCAGTGGAAGGAAGCAATGTCCCAAGTGCTGCTCAATCAACTTCAACGAAAAAAACTATACATTTAAAAAAACATTTTCAAATTTTCTTCATTAAATGTTATCTTATGTATAGACTTTTGTGTTAAATGCTGCACTTTTTATAAGAATATTGACTATTTTCTGTACATCCTCAGTCGTTGTCCACCCTGTTACATTGTGGTTACTGGCACTTATATATATTTTATATATTTTGACATCAAAATACAATGTATATTTTCTACAATGAGATCACCAACAGGAAATGATGTCACTTCCTTGGCGGGAAAACAACTGTGGTGAACCTGGTGAGTATCTAGATTTCATACTATTAAATTTTCATCATTATATGTTGGTGTTGTGATGTGGGAAAGCATAACATGTCCACCCTGTTAAGCAAAATTACAAAAGACATTAATCGAATTTCATAATTTCAAAATATATTTGTCAAACAATGCAAATTCATTTTCAAGTGGCAGCCATTATCCCAGCTTTATCACAATCACTTGGAGCATAGTTGCAAATTTTTGCTCAAAATGTTATCCATGTACACGTAAGAGGGTGGGCATGCACTCAACAGGGTGGACAAATGGATATCTTGCAGTAATGTGTTGCAAAATATGTTTTTGTTCATAAATTGTATTACGTAATTACAGTGTGTGTATATATAGCATGTATAGTATTTTAAGAATAAATAAATATCAATTGAATCAGGTCTTTCTGAATGAATGGCACCTCATCTTAGTGCAGCTGAAAGACAGCGGCAATACAGAGAACGACGTAATGCTGACCCAGAAAGAAGGACAGTATCTAGAGAAAGAGAGGGAGAAATGGAGGAAAGATAAAGAGACGGGGAAGAAGAAGGCAATAGCTGAACTCAGTGACAGAGTGCAGGGTGCAGAAAGGAAGAAATGGAGAGATTCAAAAAGGATACTCAGAGCCAGGGTCAAGACTAGTGCGTTGCTGCAGTCTGCAGAGGTAACCCTCCTTCCTCCCCATACACACATACATTTTTCTTGTATACACTTGATGAGTATTGAAATGTATAAGATGTTTGTTACTCTTTATATCTTATCATATGCTATCTCTTCTCACCTCGGATGTCTGCCTTAGATGCCATTAAAGGAACGATGAAGATTAATCAGGTTATCAGTGTCTCACCAGGCCAGATAAAATACTGGGACATTACTTTTCTGTGCAGAAGGATAGTGGCATGTTGGACTGTCCTTGTTTTCAGCTCAAAGAGGCAACTCTGGGTGACCCTGCAGCATCTAACCAGCTCCCTACATCTCATGACGAGGCTGACACCACATGGCGACCTGGCACCATTGAACTTAATCACGTAGGGGAGTGGTGTGTTGTCAATTATGACCATGAAGGATACCCTGGCATCATCATAGATGTAGGGGAACATAACATTAAGGTGAAGTGCATGCACCGGAATGGCATCAACAAATTCTTCTGGCCAAGTCCAAAGGAAGATATTTGTTGGTACTCTGATGGACAGATAATTTGTCAGATGCCAGAGCCATGGGCTGTTAATAAACACTCTGTACAGATGGAAAAATCCACCTGGAAGTATGTGGAAGAGCATTTGGGGTGAAAGGGGGGAGAGATGGAAATTGGGGGAGAGGAAGAGAGGGACAGGAATGTGTTTTAATGCTAATTCCAATGATTTTCTACTTGCAATGTATTTTTGTGTTGTTTTTCACAATGAATACAGTTGAAGTCGGAAGTTTCCATACACTTAGGTTGGAGTCATTAAAACTCGTTTTTCAACCACTCCACAAATTTCTTTTTAACAAACTATAGTTTTGGCAAGTCGGTTAGGACATCTACTTTGTGCATGACACACATCAGTTTTCCAACAATTGTTCACAGACAGATTATTTCACTTATAATTCACTTTATCACAATTCCAGTGGGTCAGAAGTTTGCATACACTAAGTTGACTGTGCCTTTAAACAGCTTGGACAATTCCAGAAAATGATGTCATGGCTTTAGAAGCTTCTGATAGCCTAATTGACATAATTTGAGTCAATTGGAGGTGTACCTGTGGATGTATTGATGTTGTAGGCCTTCACAAGTCTGGTTCGTCCTTGGGAGCAATTTCCAAACGCCTGAAGGTTCATCTGTACAAACAATAGTACGCAAGTTTAAACACCATGGGACCACGCAGCCATCATACTGCTCAGCAAGGAGACGTGTTCTGTCTCCTAGAGATGAACGTACTTTGGTGCGAAAAGTGCAAATCAATCCCAGAACAACAGCAAAGGACCTTGTGAAGATGCTGGAGGAAATGGGTACAAAAGTATCTATATCCACAGTAAAACGAGTCCTATATCGACATAACCTGAAATGCCGCTCAGCAAGGAAGAAGACACTGCTCCAAAACCGCCATAAAAAAAGCCTGACTACGGTTTGCAACTGCACATGGGGACAAAGATCGTACTTTTTGGAGAAATGTCCTCTGGTCTGATGAAACAAAAATAGAACTGTTTGGCCATAATGACCATTGTTATGTTTGGACTAAAAAGGGGGAGGCTTGCAAGCCGAAGAACACCATCCCAACCGTGAAGCATGGGGGTGGCAGCATCATGTTGTGGGGGTGCTTTGCTGCAGGAGGGACTGGTGCACTTCACAGAATAGATGGCATCATGAGGAAGAACATTTTGTGGATATATTGAAGCAACATCTCAAGACATCAATCAGGAAGTTAAAGCTTGGTCGCAAATGGATCTTCCAAAGTGACAATGAGCCCAAGCATACTTCCAAAGTTGTGACAAAATGGCTTAAGGACAACAAAGTCAAGGTATTGGAGTGGCCATCACAAAGTCCTGATCTCAATCCTTTAGAAAATGTGTAGTCAGAACTGAAAAGTGTGTGTGTGTGTGTGTGTGAACAAGGAGGCCTACAAACCTGACTCAGTTACACCAGCTCTGTCAGGAGGAATGGGCCAAAATTCACCCAACTAATTGTGGGAAGCTTGTGGAAGGCTACACGAAACGTTTGACCCAAGTAAACAATGTAAAGTCAATGCTACCAAATACTAATTGAGTGTATGTAAACTTCTGACCCACTGAGAATGTGATGAAAGAAATAAAAGCTGAAAAATAATTCTCTCTACTATTATTCTGACGTCACATTTTGAAAATAAAGTGGTGATCCTAACTGACCTAAAACAGGGAATTTTTACTGGGATTAAATGTCAGGAATTGTGAAACTGAGTTTAAATGTATTTGGCTAAGGTGTATGTAAACTTCCGACTTCAACTGTATGTTACTAATTAGCAGTTTCAATGTTGTTACTACATCTATTACTATGTAGATGTCTATTCAGTGTTCAGGGTTTCATTTATGTTCTGTCCCGTTATAGCTGTCCACCCTGTTATACCTTGGTCCACCCTGTTATCATGGCATCTTTTTCAAGTTAATTCAGTTACATTACACAAATTCTTGATATTTGAGAATGTATTTTAAAGAGTGAGACACGACCAACACCACACAATCAGGACATTGTCTGGAAAAAAGCTTGGTTGATGCCTTACAAATATTGTTTACCAAACAAATTTAAGGAAGTGCACTTTAAGATTCTACATAAGATATATCCATGTCATTCTATGTTTCCCAATTTGTGGCTATTGATGATATCTGCGTTTTCTGCTAAAAACGTGAAAATCTGACTCACTTGTTCGATGAATGTAAAACTGTGATAGATTTTTGTGAAAACCTTGCAGAATAATTATTTACCTTTTTGAACACTACCCATGTTTTTGACATGAAGGATATACTGTAATATGTTACTATTGCAATGATAACAAGACCATTGAAATTATTGTGCCTTTTTTATTATTGTTGCCAAATGCTTTATACACAAACAATTCCAGAATTCTATTACAAAATTATAAATATTTTTGATTGAATTTAATCATAACATCTTCCTGAATCATTATAATGAAATTTGTCTGAGTGTATGCAATTACACTAGAATTGTCATTATTTAAAAAAAATAAAAAAAATAATATGAATATATTTTTTGTTTTGTGTGTGTATATATATTTTTTCTTTTTTGTATGTATTTAGTATGTTCTTGTTTAAACCTTAGTTTTGTTTTGTTAGACATGTCTAATGTAGGGATGTAAGTTATTGAACATTTTGTATTATGAATAAACAAAACAAAAATAATACGCACAGAATGACAGAAGCTGGAAGAAACGACATCCCTCCCACTGAGCAACCACATTGGAAAATGTGTTCGAATCTCATCACGGACAACTTTAGCATTTTAGCCAATTAGCAACTTAGCAACTACTTAGCATGTTAGCTAACCCTTCCCCTGACCCTTAGCCCTAACACATAGCCTAGCTAACGTTAGCTGCCTAGGTAACATTAGCCACCTAGCTAACGCAAGTGTTAGACACCTACAGTGGTGTAAAGTACTTAAGTAGTACTTCAACGTAGTTTTACTTAAGTCGTTTTTTGGGGTATCTGTACTTTACTACTTATATTTTTTGTCAACTTTTACTTTTACTTCACTACATTCCTAAAGAAAATTATGTACTTTTTACTCCATACATTTTCCCTGACACCCAAAAGTATTGTTACATTTTGAATGTTTAGCAGGACAGGAAAATGGTCAAATTCACGCACTTATCAAGAGAACATCCCTGGTCATCCCTACTGCCTCTGATCTGGCGGACTCACTAAGCACAAATGCTTCATTTGTAAATATGTCTGTGTTGGAGTGTGGCCCTGCTTCCCATATACTTTTGATACTTCAGTAAATTTTTTCAATTACATTTTCTTTGATACTTAAGTATATTTAAAACCAAATACTTGTAGACTTTTACTCAAGTAGTATGTTACTGGGTGACATTTACTTGAGTCATTTTCTATTAGGTATCTTTACTTTCACTCAAGTATGACAATTGGGCACTTTTTCCACCACTGGCCACCTTGCCCCAGCTAACGTTAGCCACAACATTTTTCAAATTCTAAACATATCATATGAATTGTAATTCATAACACATCATACAAATTGTAATTTGCAACATATCGTACGAAATGGATGATGGACGTCCACAAATTAATACATTCCATACCAAACTTAACATACAGTACCATACTAATTGGAGTGTGCCTGATTTACTATGTTACGTCTAGAGCAGTCCTCTTAAACCTTATCCTGTCTCTCTCTCTCTCACACACACACACACATATATATACACACACACACACAGTATAATTGCAGTACACTGTAGTATAACTGCAGTATGCTGCAAACACTTCGTCCAAAAGAACACCGTTTTTTTCTGCAGTAATTTAGCTGTGTAACTGCAGTACACTGCAGTTATTCTGCAATAACTGCGTCCAAAATACCACAGTCGACTGCAGTTCCTGCACTTTTACTGTAGTTTCAAAACGGCTATCTTTTTTGTAAAGGAGAGAGCGAGAGAAGCCAAGAAGAATGGTAAAAATGTAAAGATCGGTAGGTGTGGGTACATGCAAAAACTATCTTCTTGGCTAAAGTAGAACTTAACATACCCAGTGGTAGGCTATTCAATTGGGCAAAAACTGAGCATCAGCTGAGAGGATTGGTTAGTTGTTGTCAGGCACTGTCTATCAGCACACAGTGATTCATTTTTATTATTCCAACAAATGTTCTATTTGACTTTAATTTTCTTTTGAGGATGCCTAGTCTTGCTCTTTTGGAGAACAATTTTATTAGCTTATTTATATCCTTCCCAACTGAAATTATAGGCTATAGATTTAACATTAAAGGGAAATCAATTAGCCTATAGTCAATCAAGGCAATATATACAAAATTGGTTCATTTGATTGTATCTGAGAAAGGTATGCATTGAAAAAGGAAAATCAGCAATTTAAATCAAATGTTTACTATAATAGAATGCTTAACCCAACCCCCACTCTACTCAGTCATTCCGTACACCCTCATTTGCATAAACAGTAATTTGTGAATAATAAATATACTTGCCTTCAGCGAGAGCCAATCATTTGCATATCACCATGGCACTACAGTTGTATATCATGTGTGCGGTGTAATCATGAAGCCTTAAAGCCTGCATAAACCAAATCAAAGGAAATGCTTTAACAGGTAGGCCTATGTGAGACTCACTTTTCTATCTTTATCACTCTTGCACGCGCTCTCTATCGGCGGTAAATATTCAAACTTTAACGTTTGAGCATTTTATTTACAGATATGGTTTTAGTATGGCGTGATATGTAGGGAGCTTGTATCTACTATACCCACTGCTCGTTTCCCCCCCTGTGTATTGAATAAACATGAAGTGCAATGCATTATTGATGAGCCCGTAGCAGCGTTTTATAGTCTATTGTGTGTTTGCGCGTATGTCCGTGCATGTGTGTGCGTCCGCGCAAGTGTGTGTCCGTGGTCACTTCTAGGTGGTTATTCTGCTTTTGATAACATGCAGCTATGCGTTTAGGTTGCATTACCCCTATTCAAGCACGATTCAGCAGTGAGAAATTAGAGGAACATTTTGATTTAATTCTAAGGCATTTTAGCAGCCTAAACAACAATGATGAGCTTACTCTTTGTTTTGTGTAAAGTCATATAGCATACATCTATACAGTTTCCTATTGCTAACATCGTGATGTAGCCTAGTTTCCCTATTTGTATTATAATTGTGTGTAACTTATTTTTGTGCAACAAAATCATTAATACACACATTGACTGACAGGAGTGTGTGTGTGTGTGTGTGTGTGTTTGTGAGCTATCAGAGGGATTAATTGACATACTTTTACTAGCATTATACCATAAAACTGTGTGTGTCTGTGTGTGTGTCTGTGTGTGAGAGAGACAGAGAGCGAGCGAGAGTCTACATATTACTGTCTGTGTGACTAAAGGCAGTGTCTATGCGTTCTGACAGACTGTGTAGTGGGAAATCACGCAGGGTTGCTTTGGCATCACCACATAGCCAAATGATCTGAGCAATACCCTGATTGAGTTACTCTCATTTAGTCGGAAATGAACTGCGTTTGCTCTAGCCTGTGCTGCATGATGTAAAAATATTGCTTCATATAAAAAGCTTGAGGCAGTGACAGTGCTAGTTCCAGAGTCTTACATAGAGAATGAGATAGTCTTTTAGCACACATTTGAGTATCAACTGACGACATAGCAATGATAGTGGGGAATGGGTAGTGCCTTGTTGGCTGTCCTTTAGTGTGATGCTGCTTTTTGTGATCTTGTCATCATGATTTGATTGTAGTGTATATTGCTATCCGAATGATTGATTGACACATATTTTACTAGCATTATATATACCACAATACTGAATACCAGAGCCTAAAGGATATCTATTTAAATGGAATATATGTTTTATATGATTGAAATAAGCACGTCAACTACTAGCCTACTGTTTATTATTCTTTATGCATGGAGAAGCTCTAAGTGTTCTCTAAACAAGCTACATGTCCTCTGTAAAGTGGTTACCATGTTCAAAGGGTCGACTAGCTACCTACAGTGGGGGGGAAAGTATTTGATCCCCTGCTGAATTTGTATGTTTGCCCACTTACAAAGAAATGATCAGTCTATAATTTTAATGGTAGGTGTATTTGAACAGTGAGAGACAGAATAACAACAAAAAAATCCAGAAAAACGCATGTCAAAAATGTTATAAAATGATTTGCATTTTAATGAGGGAAATAAGTATTTGACCCCTCTGCAAAACATGACTTAGTACTTGGTGGCAAAACCCTTGTTGGCAATCACAGAGGTCAGACGTTTCTTGTAGTTGGCCACCAGGTTTGCACACATCTCAGGAGGGATTTTGTCCCACTCCTCTTTGCAGATCTTCTCCAAGTCATTAAGGTTTCGAGGCTGACGTTTGGCAACTCGAACCTTCAGCTCCCTCCACAGATTTTCTATGGGATTAAGGTCTGGGATTAAGGTCTGGCTAGGCCACTCCAGGACCTTAATGTGCTTCTTCTTGAGCCACTCTTTTGTTGCCTTGGCCGTGTATTTTGGGTCATTGTCATGCTGGAATACCCATCCACGACCCATTTTCAATGCCCTGGCTGAGGGAAGGATTTTCTCACCCAAGATTTGACGGTACATGGCCCTGTCCATCGTCCCTTTGATGCGGTGAAGTTGTCCTGTTCCCTTAGCAGAAAAACACCCCCAAAGTATAATGTTTCCACCTCCATGTTTGACAGTGGAGATGGTGTTCTTGGGGTCATAGGCAGCATTCCTCCTCCTCCAAACACTGCGAGTTGAGTTGATGCCAAAGAGCTACATTTTGGTCTCATCTGACCACAACACTTTCACCAGTTGTCCTCTGAATCATTCAGATGTTCATTGGCAAACTTCAGACGGGCATGTATATGTATTCTTGAGCAGGGGGACCTTGCGGGCGCTGCAGGATTTCAGTCCTTCACGGCGTAGTGTGTTACCAATTGTTTTCTTGGTGACTATGGTCCCAGCTGCCTTGAGATCATTGACAAGATCCTCCCGTGTAGTTCTGAGCTGAATCCTCACCGTTCTCATGATCATTGCAACCCCACGAGGTGAGATCTTGCATGGAGCCCCAGGCCGAGGGAGATTGCCAGTTCTTTTGTGTTTCTTCCATTTGCGGATAATCGCACCAACTGTTGTCACCTTCTCACCAAGCTGCTTGGCGATGGTCTTGTAGCCCATTCCAGCCTTGTGTAGGTCTACAATCTTGTCCCTGACATCCTTGGAGAGCTCTTTGGTCTTGGCCATGGTGGAGAGTTTGGAATGTGATTGATTGATTGCTTCTGTGGACAGGTGTCTTTTTTACAGGTAACAAGCTGCGGTTAGGATCACTCCCTTTTAGAGGGTGCTCCTAATCTCAGCTCGTTACCTGTATAAAAGACACCTGGGAGCCAGAAGTCTTTCTGATTGAGAGGGGGTCAAATACTTATTTCCCTCATTAAAATGCAAATCAATTTATATCATTTTTGACATATGTTTTTCTGGATATTTTTGTTGTTATTCTGTCTCTCACTGTTCACATAAACCTACCATTAAAATTATAGACTGATCCTTTCTTTATCAGTGGGCAAACGTACAAAATCAGCAGGGGATCAAAAACTTTTTTCCCCCACTGTATACTCGACCAATCAGCCTCATGTTGTGGACCCAGTCAGTATTAGGGTTATTATGAGGAAAAATATTACAGGAATGATGGTGATGGTGGTGGTGATGATGGTGGTGGTAATGATGGTTATGGTGGTGGTAAAGGTGGTGATGATGAGGATGATGATGGTTATGGTGGTGGTAAAGGTGGTGATTATGATGATGATGGTGGTGGTAATGATGGTTATGGTGGTGGTAAAGGTGGTGATGATGATGGTGGTGGTGATGATGGTTATGGTGGTTGTGGTGATGATGGTGGGGGTGGTGGTGGCAGTGATGAATTCTGCATTTATTATGAGGATGAAGACCAGGATTTGACCAGGTTGATGATGATAATGATGATAAGAGTGCAGATCGAAAGGATGAGTTCCTATCTACGGGTTTGTTGTTGTAGTTTACATGGTTGTCCTTCATTTTCCTCAGAATTATTGGATGCCATTCAGTTATGTGCAGTGGTCATTGAGGCAGAATATGATGTACCATTTAGTTTGAGATTGGTATGAAATTATGCTTTTTGTATAGTATATATCAATTCCTAATCCTTAGACACACTCAGTTAATTTCTTATTTAAATTCCCTTCATGTGAATATTAATTCTTGCTCCCCATGATACCCACCCCTTTTTAATGTCCACACCCACCATTGATGCAGTAGTTGCCATGGTGACCATGAGTGGCTGTGGTGATGTCAGAAGCTCCCCTAAGGACAGACGGTGTGTCAGGTGACTATTGGCATACAGCACCCCCAAGAGCAGAACTGACCACCACTAGAGTTTTTGTATGGAATTACACTGGTACAGTGTAAGCACCTGTGCTTGATCAATCATGAAACCCATTTGCGTGAGTAAAATGTTTAATTTAGTTGTGTTATCTCACATACATTGTCTCCAATCTCATTGGTCTGAGAATGTACACACTATGTTGAATATCAGATTAACTTTGAGTTATTGTCAACATTGTGAGTATGCCTGTGTGTGTGTCTCCCTGTGTGTGTCTCTGTGTGTGTTTGTGTGTGTATCTGTGTGTTTGTGCACAATACATGTGTATCTCTGTGTCTGAGTGTGTATGTTTCTCCAGCCAGCCAGTTTGGCATTAAACCCCCTCTCTCCCCTCCCCCTCTCCCTCAGAGAGCCACCGCTCCCCCTCCACCCCTCTCCCTAATTGAGCTTTGTGTCTACCTCCTCTCCATTCAAATCCAGAGACATTTGCATACGCTGTGTGCCAGCTCCCCAGCTGTACAGTAACTAAATGAGGAACACAGACCGACTTTGTGTGAGGTGCATAGTAAACAGGCAGGAGACCAGCCCTACTCCTCTCCCCTGGAAACACATGCATCCATCCATCCATTCATCCATACCTCCATCCAAAATAGCAGAATTAAATAGCTGGCTTTTAATTTCTTCAAATGTATTGCGATACAGAACACGCACACAGGCTGTACACACACACACACACACACACACACACACACACACACACACACACACACACACACACACACACACACACACACACAGAGAGAGTGAAGTCAGAGTCAGGAATTCTGGCTGCAGTAAGTGTTTATACAAGTACATTATTACTTTATTACAGAACTGGTCCTGAATTAAATTACAACCTCAATGCACCCTCTAACTATACATGAAATATGCATGTTTTATTTTCACATCCTAAAGGGAATGTTAAGAACCCCTAGGCCAGTCTTTTATTAATACATCCTAAAGGGAATGTTAAGAACCCCTAGGCCAGTCTTTTATTAATACATCCTAAAGGGAATGTTAAGAACCCCTAGGCCAGTCTTTTATTAATACATCCTAAAGGGAATGTTAAGAACCCCTATGCCAGTCTTTTATTAATACATCCTAAAGGGAATGTTAAGAACCCCTAGGCCAGTCTTTTATTAATACATCCTAAAGGGAATGTTAAGAACCCCTAGGCCAGTCTTTTATTAATACATCCTAAAGGGAATGTTAAGAACCCCTATGCCAGTCTTTTATTAATACATCCTAAAGGGAATGTTAAGAACCCCTAGGCCAGTCTTTTATTAATACATCCTAAAGGGAATGTTAAGAACCCCTATGCCAGCCTTTTCTTGTCCACCCATTGGCAAGATATTTCACACATTTCAACTCATTTCAGGATTCAATCAAAAGACTGATTTGAGGGTTTGCTGAAATCACATGGTCCACAGTCTAATAGAACTCTAATAGAGCTGTCCTTGGTTAACAATGGTTTGGTGTGCACTCAAGAATCCCCTCTCAGATATACAAATGGAGAATTTATTGGATGGAATTTGTCAACACATTCACCCGGAAGACTAATTCTCTATGGCAATGTTTCTGCTTTTGTTCTTGAATGGAGCCATAAGTGTGTGAATGTTAGCTGTAGACCTACTAGAAATGTTTGCGTAAGAGACTGTGGTTCAAGGTTGTATGTCTTTGTAAATGTGTGTGTGTGTGCGTGTGTGCGTGTGTGTGTGTGTGTGTGTGTGTGTGTGTGTGTGTGTGTGTGTGTGTGTGTGTGTGTGTGTGTGTGTGTGTGTGTGTGTGTGAGAGAACACAGGCTGAAGACCCATATTGTGTTCTGTCACTCAGAATGTCTCCATCCCAAGTGAAAAGCGGAGAAAGATGCAATCCAATCCTTCACAGTACACAGCCCCTGCAGTCCAATCCTTTATAGAATACAGCCCCTGCAGTCCAATCCTTCACAGTACACAGCCCCTGCAGTCCAATCCTTTATAGAATACAGCCCCTGCAGTCCAATCCTTCACAGTACACAGCCCCTGCAGTCCAATCCTTTATAGTATACAGCCCCTGCAGTCCAATCCTTCACAGTACACAGCCCCTGCAGTCCAATCCTTTATAGTATACAGCCCCTGCAGTCCAATCCTTCACAGTACACAGCCCCTGCAGTCCAATCCTTTATAGTACACAGCCGCTGCAGTCCAATCCTTCACAGTACACAGCCCCTGCAGTCCAATCCTTTATAGTACACAGCCGCTGCAGTCCAATCCTTCACAGTACACAGCCCCTGCAGTCCAATCCTTTATAGTATACAGCCCCTGCAGTCCAATCCTTCACAGTACACAGCCCCTGCAGTCCAATCCTTTATAGTATACAGTCCCTGCAGTCCAATCCTTCACAGTACACAGCCCCTGCAGTCCAATCCTTTATAGTATACAGCCCCTGCAGTCCAATCCTTCACAGTACACAGCCCCTGCAGTCCAATCCTTTATAGTATACAGCCCCTGCAGTCCAATCCTTCACAGTACACAGCCCCTGCAGTCCAATCCTTTATAGTATACAGCCCCTGCAGTCCAATCCTTCACAGTACACAGCCCCTGCAGTCCAATCCTTTATAGTATACAGCCCCTGCAGTCCAATCCTTCACAGTACACAGCCCCTGCAGTCCAATCCCCGAGTCTCTATTCACGTTTTTTATTCTAGGTTTAGAAGCTGGGTGTTGATTGGCTAAAATGCTGCACTATAATCACATAATTGTTTTTCACTCACATCTGAAAATAACTTCTCCCTCACATCTGAAAGCATTAAATGGTCAGTGACGATTCCCCACTGAACACGTATGAAGGCTTCCAGGGACTTCAACAAAAAGGATCAGCCATCAAAGTCACCAGTTCCCTGTTTCCCTTGACAAATGCTACGTTTAAAGAACACTTGAATTGTTTTAAAAACACTAGAAGTTTGGCAATTTTATTTGATAAATGTTGCAAATGCAAGTCCTAACCTTTTAGTGAACACCTAAAAAGATCGGAGTTTGACATGACTGAGACGAGTTAAACAACAGCATATCCTGGGACCAAGTTAAGCATATGGTCTATTAAACTGGCATATAATACAATGCATATTTTATTAGATCCGTTTTTAATTGAATGCTTCTATCTGAGGTCTGTTGCTCATGCAGGGATTTAGAATGATATTAATTTCCAAAAAGAGCACACTGAAGCATAATTCTCATCATTTTTGTTCCGATCATCTGGGAACGAAGGAATAAATGAATGAATGAATGAATTATTTAAATAAAATAAGGTATGTGCATATACCATATTATTGTAGGCTTTGCAAAGACAATTTGATTTAACCTATGACACTAATGGGTCCACGAATTCTCTATAATGTCCTCTTTAAGTTCAATTCAACAATGCTCTGCTTAATTGATTGATTTGGTTAAAAAAATCCAAGGTATCACAGATTGATTTGACCATATTTGAGACAATTCAGTTGTCCTGACTGGCCTACTTCTACATTTAAAAATGTATGTTACACATTATTTGTGCATTTTGTAGGCTACATTGATACATGAAGTTAGGCAGTACTCATTCTCACACCACGTGCACGCTCAATAGCAAAGGCTTTGTGTTTCTGCGTATTGAGGAGTGGTATGCTATTTGATTCTGGAAGTGGTGCCCACCCATTGGGGCACAGCCACACTTGTGATTGGTGAATTGTTTTAAGACGGTCATACCAAAGACCTTTAGCTATTTGATTTAGAATCTTACGACCCCGTTACGGGATAAAAAATAAATTATTTGATGAAATATTGAATTTGGTCTTACTGCTATTAGCCTATAGGAAGTTTATTTTGAAGTGTATGTCCTATATCTGAGATATATATAAGAAATATCAGGAAATTAGAATTAGAATTATTTTTACAAATATTGAACACATTTTTTTCACACTAAACTATTTCCATATATACTTACATATTTTTTAAAACAGGTACCGGCTGGTCTTGTGAAGCTTGAGCTTCCTAGATCAAAACAACCGGCATGTACGTTTTCGTGAGAGTCTCATCTTTCAATATAGTGGTCATACATAGTTTGTAGGCCAAACCGTTAGGACACAACATACGTTTTCGTGAGAGTCTCATCTTTCAATATAGGGGTCATACATAGTTTGTAGGCCAAACCGTTAGGACACAACATACGTTTTCGTGAGAGTCTCATCTTTCAATATAGGGGTCATACGTAGTTTGTAGGCCAAACCGTTCGGACACAACATACGTTTTCGTGAGAGTCTCATCTTTCAATATAGTGGTCATACATAGTTTGTAGGCCAAACCGTTCGGACACAACATACGTTTTCGTGAGAGTCTCATCTTTCAATATAGTGGTCATACATAGTTTGTAGGCCAAACCGTTCGGACACAACATACGTTTTCGTGAGAGTCTCATCTTTCAATATAGGGGTCATACATAGTTTGTAGGCCAAACCGTTCGGACACAACATACGTTTTCGTGAGAAGACCAAATTTCGGGAAGTCTCATGATCTGACATCGGCGGATGCGGTGGATTGAGCAGCCAGAGATTGAGCCCTTATGGATACAGTATTTCTATTTTAAACAGACGATTTCAATGTGGATTTTTTTATTATGCTAATTCGATTTTCTCTGAGGCGGACATCGACACTAGGGGGTTAAAATATATATATACAGTTCCAATCAAAAGTCTGGACAGGCCTACTCATTCAAGGGTTTACACGTGGTCTGCGGTTGTGAGGCCTGTCAGATGTATTGCCAAATTCTCTAAAAGGACGTTGAGAAATGGTAGAGAAATTAACATTACATTTTCTGGCAACAACTCTAGTGGACATTCCTGGAGTCAGCATGCAGCAGGAATTGTATGCTCCCTCAAGACTTGAGACATCTGTGGCATTGTGTTGTGTGACAAAACTGCACATTTTGGAGTGTCCTGTTATTGTCCCCAGCACAAGGTGCACATGTGTAATGATAATGCTGTTTAATCAGCTTCATGATATGCCACACCTGTCAGGTGGATGGATTATCTTGGCAAATGAGAAATGCTCACTAACAAGGATGTAAACAAATTTGTGTGTAAATGTGAGACAAATAAGCTTTTTGTGCTTATGGAACATTTCTTGAATTTTTTATTTCATCTCATGAAACATGGGACCAACACTTTACATGTTGCGTTTATATTTTTGTTCAGTTTACACCCAACAAGAGTCTAAGGACAGAGGGTTACACTAGCTAGAACCTTCTCGGGGGAGATGGTTGGACAAAAAGCATGGCCAATTTTATCATGATCAAATTAGCTAGCCAGCTACAGTAATTTTGAGAAACATTGAGAAATAGTTTGGTAGATTTGTTGGTCAAGTTAATCATTTATCCACCTTTGATAAGCAACTAGGTATAGCTAGCTGGTAGCTTGCTAGCTAGTTAGCTCCCATGCCAATTTCAAGTCTTTCTAAACTAGTATCTGACTAACTCAGAAATATGAAGTTATTACAGAATGTAAGTTAACTGGCTAGTGCATCATGCTTTGTGACACTATGTTAGTTAGCTATATACAGTGCTGTGAAAAAGTATTTGCCCCCTTCCTGATTTCTTATTTGTCACACTTAAATGTTTCAAATCATCAAACACATTTTAATATTACACAAGATAACCCAAATAAACACAAAATGCAGTTTTTAAGTGATCATTTTATTTATCAAGGGAAAAAAGCTATCTGAACCTTCATGGCCCTATGTGACAAAGTAATTGCCCCTCCTTGTTAAATCATGAATTTACTGTGGTTAATCACATTTTTTGGAAAGCTGAGTTCAATTTCACTAGCCACACCCAGGCCTGATTACTGCAATCAAGAAATCACTTAAATAGAACCTGTCTGACAAAGTGAAGTAGGCCAAAGGAACTCAAAAAGCAAGACATCATCCAAAGAAATTCAGGAACGGATGAGGAAACAAAGTAATTGACATCTATCAGTCTGGAAAGGGTTACAAAGCCATTTCTAAAGTTTTGGGACTCCAGCGAACCACGGTGAGAGCCATTATCCAGAAATTGAGAAAATTTGGAAGTGTGAATCTTCCCAGGAGTGGCCGGCCTACCAAAATTACCCCAAGAGCGCATCGACGACTCATCCAAGAGCTCACAAAAGAACCCACAACAACATCTAAAGAACTGCAGGCCGCACTTGCCTCAGTTAAGGTCAGTGTTCATGACTCAACCATAAGAAAGAGACTGGGCAAAAATGGCATCCATGGCAGAGTTCCAAGGCGAAAACCACTGCTGACCAAAAACAACATAAAGGCTCGTCTCACTTTTGGCAAAAAACATCTTGATTATCCCCAAGACTTTTGGGGAAATATTCTGTGGACTGACGAGACAGAAGTTGAGCTTTTTGGAAGGTGTGCGTCCCGTTACATCTAGCGTAGAAGTAACACAGCATTTCAGAAAAAGAACATCATACCAACAGTCAAATATGGTGGTGTTAGTGTGATGGTCTGGGGCTGCTTTGCTGCTTCAGGACCTGGATGACTTGCTGGGATTGATGGAACCATGAATTCTGCTCTCTACCAAAAAATCCTGAAGGAGAATATCTGGCCATCAGTTCGTGACCTCAAGCTGAAGCGCACTTGGGTTCTGCAGCAGGACAATGATCCAAAACACACCAGCAAGTCCACCTCTGAATGGCTTAAAACCATTTTTTGGAGTGGCCTAGTCAAAGTCCGGACTTGAATCCGATTGAGATGCTGTGGCGTGACCTTAAAAAGGCGGTTCATGCCCGAAAACCCTCCAATGTGGCTGAATTAAAACAATTCTGCAAAGAAGAGTGGGCCAAATTTCCTCCACAGCGATGTGAAAGACTAATTGCCAGTTATCGCAAACGCTTGATTGCAGTTGTTGCTGCTGAGGGCGGCACAACCAGTTATTAGGTTTAGGGGGCAATTACTTTTTCACATAGGGCCATGAAGGTTCAGATAACTTTTCCCTTAATAAATAAAATCATCACTTAAAAACTGCATTTTGGGTTTACTTGGGTTATCTTTGTGTAATATTTAAATTTGTTTGATCTGAAACGTTTAAGTGTGTCAAATGTGCAAAAGAAATAAGAAATCAGGAAGGGGGCAAATACTTTTTCACAGCACTGTATATAAGTTAGATCATGTGTTTTCACATCTTGCATCTGCATACTTGTTGCGTCTCTCAGGTGCATTGAGTTCGTTCATGACCAATCTGTTCAAAAATGAAATGTGTATTTATGGTGTTGTTCAAATGCACAGATCGCTTTATGTATCTTCTCAAAGAAACTGCCGGTAGTTTGAAAACTTGGCATCATATTTCTGTCATGCTGCTTTGTTGACAACTCCAACCACCTCGTGCCACGGATATTCAGCCTGTCAGTGACCACCACTCGATTCTGTAGAGTAATTCATTAAAAGTGTGTTTGTGTCAGTGGAGGCTGCTGAGGGGAGGACGGCTCATAATAATGGCTGGAATGGAGCAAATGGAATGGCATCAAAAAGATGGAAACCATGTGTTTGATGTATTTGATACCATTCCGCTGCAGCCATTAACACAAGCCTGTCCTCCCCAATTAAGGTGCCACCAATCTCCTGTTGTGTGTGTGTGTGTGTGTGTGTGTGTGTGTGTGTGTGTGTGTGTGTGTGTGTGTGTGTGTGTGTGTGTGTGTGTGTGTGTGTGTGTGTGTGTGTGTGTGCGCGCGCATGTGTGATAATGCACCTCCACAAAGGCAAATGTCACCCAGTTAGTGATAACTGCATTACATTTAATAACCACTAGATGGTGTCACAGTACTATTGTGTGGGTGCCTGATGCTTTGGACAATACTCTTTGTAAAGGAATGCAAGGACGCTTTTGTCAACTTTTACTGGAACATTTCTCCAGTGTGGGGTATATATGGTTATGGATCACATAGAAGTTAATAATGACCATCCAGAAAATTCATGTTCGTACTGTTTAAATTAGAAAGCATATAGTTTACGTCAATCCATATGTCTGCTATGAATGTCATGAAATCCTACAAATATTTATGTTAAAGAATCACAGTATGATAACAATAGGTTTTACGCTTTTGATCAGAAATATGTCTTTATATCTGTCAATTCACCACTGATCTCTCTCTCACTCCCCCTAGACCCCCCCCCACTCTCTCTCTCTCTCTCTCTCTCTCTCTCTCTCTCTCTCTCTCTCTCTCTCTTCCACACATTAGAGTAGCATATCATTAGCTCATAGTTATGTTATGGGCAGCCCTGTTGGTCTTGTCTCAGGTCCTCTGTGGGTCTGAATAGCCATGGGAAAGAGAGGGGGAAGCTTTCATAGATGTACAAACAGCCAGCACTGTGAGCCACTATGGAGATTACAAGTAGCCCTTCATTAAACCACAGTCCCGTCTAACGGACCCTTTTGCCTGTGGTCTTTATTCATTTCCCCTGTCCCTTTCTCTACGAATAGGGCCCAGCAGGTGAATGTAAAGAAACACCAGAGGACTGCCCTCCGAGCCTTTCACATGTGGACAATACCCCGGCCCACCTCTTGTACCGCCACATTAAAAACCTGATTAATGCTCTTCCTGTTAGGTATTGATTGAGGGTGAAAAACTAAAACCAACAAAAACCCTGTGCCAGAACCCCCCAAACAAGAATTACCCCCATTACCCCACTCAGGAAAAGAGGAATTAAAGATCTCACTGTAGTTTCTTTCTTTTAGATATATCTTTTTTGTATTAATATGTAGATTATTTCTCACAATCCAATGTCACACACAATGATTCTAAAGACAACGGGGTGTATATAGCCTGGAAAATAAAATAACACATTCACAGGAAGACCTTCATTTGTCTGTAAATAAAAAAATAAAAAAATAAATCCATCGGCTCAGTTAGTATTTTTGTAATCCTGTGTTTTTATGCAACACTCTCAAATGCACATATTCATTGTTTGCTGGATACCAAGAGAAGTGCAAGTTTAGGAAAAGCGATTAATAAGTGAAGCTGGGGGTGAAAGATTGCTGAGCTTTACTTTGATAAGGTTTACCATAGGGGTTGTCATTGGTTGCCATATATAGGCATATATCTAAAAAGTGATTTCACATTTAATTTATACATTTTAATCAGCTTCTGTAATTAATGATTTCTGAAAGCGAGCGGCTCTCCAGTTGGGCTGATCCTGTAAAATTAGCAACATTTGCAAATTGTCATTCATCTAATTCAACTGAAGACTGTTCAGTTTCTGGTGTGTTTTTCTCTCTTTGCCACTAAAGGGAATAGAGAAGGATCTGAATCTGAATACATACTGTACATTATATTCAGTGGCTGCATCCTTTCAATTAAATTTCTGGGAAATGTGTGATATTTTGTATTTGCCTCCATTAGGAACAGAATTAGGATGATCTTCGACACCGTGTGGTGTTGCTTTGATGAAACTCACTTTAAGAGGAGATGACTTTAAAGGACTCTTGTCATTGTTATGTAAACAAACATTTTTACATGTTAATACATTTATGCAGGAACATAGCTGTATGAAGACATGGAAATGCAGTGGGTAAAAGAGGAAAAAGCGGGAAAATTCGCATTTTGCATATTTGTGAATATGTGAATCAAAATCAAATAACATGTTATTTGTCACATGCACTGAATACAACACTAAAACAGTAAAATGCTCACTTAGAAGCTCTTAACCAACAAATAAACATTTGCTAAATAAACTAAAGGAAAAACACTTACACAATAAAATAACAATAACGTGGCTATTAACAAGGATGTGTGTGTGTGTGTGTTTATGTCTGTCTAGAGAGAGATTCCTCAAAAATCCATAAATATTGCATTTCTTTGTTTGACGGAGGTTTGACAGATATTCATGTTTCCCCAACAAATACCAGTGTCATATTTTTCCTTTTGTCAGTCATCTTCCAAACAGTGAATCCTGACAATTATCCCAGGGAAATTCCTGATCAAAACCACCTTATTCTGTCTGCTGATCACATCCATCACATTCTGTGCTATAGCAGACCTCTCCCTTTATTGCACACACTCTTTGTTTTTGCATTTTATGTTGCATCACTCATCAATTGAAATGCTAAAATAGCTTTTACAAAATGATTAAATCATACAATTTATTTCATGCATTCCTACAATGTGTATCTGGATTGATAATATGCAGAGTTAAAATGCTATTATGAAAACCTGGTAATTTGTGCTGCAGCCTACGAGTGAACATTTTCAACAATTAAATAGCTCCTTCCCTATTCCAACAACAGAAGCCGATGTGCATTGACCTAACATTGGCCTAACATTGGCCTAACATTGGCCTAACATTGGCTTACATCTCAATTGCTGGACCAATATGAATAATGTGAATTATAATCAGTGCATGTAATGGGACTGTGATTTGTCTGTGTATGCTTTTGTAACAGTTTGATCTCATTATTACTAATTATTAACCAACATCTTAATTATGCTGTTAGGAAATACATTGAAGTTAGTTTCATTTCACTAGACATTGTCTGGCTGGACATCTTATAAATAATTGGATATTAACTAGCTTTACCTTTGGCGTGATAATATTGTAAATAATAGACAATCTCACTAGAGGATGTTTCCTCCATTTAGTGGATTCATGTATTTTTCCCAATGGAACTAGGCTGCAAAGGAATGCAACATACTGTATTGCAAAATAAAGTGAGGAAAGGAAAGATGTACTATTGAAAGGGGTTAGGCATTCTCCTTCAGAGGAAATGTCCGTGTTTGAAAATGAGGTGGAGGGAGAGAGATGGGGGAAGTGTCAGAGAAAGAGGCCCCTCAGGCTAAATCTTGTATGGTAAAGTGGCTGTGGGATGTGGCTGAAGTGTATTTAACACAACCTACGCAGTTATCAGAGAAGAGTTAGGGTACCACACCTACACTCAGACCCTGCAGCTCCCTTGATTCAACACACACACACACACACACACACACACACGCACACACGCACACACGCACACACGCACACACGCACACACACGCTCAGAGACATACACCTACACCAAGGCCTTGGAGCCTCCCTGACACTGTAACTATCTACCCTCTGCTCCTCTTCCTCCCACTCACATTGTTGAGACTCACAGGCCACCTGACGCTGGCTCTCTGCATGCATGACTCACACCTGCAGCTTCAGTAGCCTCAAGTTATTTTAAAGACTATAATTGATTGTGGTATTTGCATTTATTCAGGTTGGGGCTACTTCTGTTAACTCAGGGAACAGGATGTAAGACAATGTGTGTTAGCATTATGGTTACAAAATTCCAGGAACTTTCAATAAATTCCCAGTTTTTTCAATAAATTCTGTTAATCCTTCAACCGGGATTTCGGGAAGACGAGGGAATTTATTGAATGTTCCCCGAATTCTACAACCCTAGTTACCATTATTTGTGGTGGTATGCTTGAATTAATCACCATTGATCACATACGTGCATGTACACATTTACACATCTTTACACATAGGTGTTATACAAATATCCACCCACCCACAATGTATTTATAAAGAGGAGTAGAGCAATACAGCATTAAGAGACAGATACACATCCAACTAGCTCTCACACTCACGTCAAAATTGGACGTTCATCCTTAAACGTTCAATTTCAAAGTTCGTCCAAATGTCAAATTTCAAATTGTTTCAGGTTAAGTTTAGGCAATAACTACGAAATCTTAAGGTTAGGGTTACGTTTAGGCTTAAAAGAAAAATCTCAAAAACAACTTTCTATCACTGGATTCAAACATGCAACCTTTGGCACAAGAGACAGATATACATTCAACTAGCTCTCAGTCTCACATCAGAATTAGACGTTCATCCATGTTTCTCAAACTTCAAATTTTGAAATGTTTAAGGCTAAGTTTAAGCATTAACCAGAGGCAGATGCTTACACCCATCCGCCATGCCCGTCCACAACGCCCTAGCAAAACAGAAACCTACTTGAAGGTAACAGCGCTCACTGTTGCCCCTAGTGACCCGTTTCCACGTCATCTCTCGACGCCCTCAGACATGGAAGGACGTCGAATACTGACTTGTATCGCGGGTGACCTGGCTGACACCGCTGTGCCTGTGTCTTTATCACAGTAATTAGCAAAATATGAAACAGGAAAATCCAGATGAATCAGAAATACATGAATTTCCCTCTCACTAATTAGGTGTAAATAAAGCTCCTATGTGCACATCCTATATGCACATGCTTTAACAATTATCAGCCAAATCAGCTCAGGTTTAGTGTTGTGAGTGACTTTTGCATCGGTCATGTCTCAAAGGAATTTACAGAATGCTGAGGCAAGATATTCTTCATCATTCTAAAGCCATTGTGGTGGATGTGCAGTTGATTTGTATACATGTACATACGGTATGGAAGCCATGGCTGTATCAAAAGAATGTTGTAAGAGTTGTAGGCTGAAGGTTTGACAGTAGTACTGCTTGTTGTGTGTCACGGTGAGTTAAACCAGTGCTTATTGCATAGCCTTAAAGCCTTATATGAGCCCCTTTATGCTCTGATTTGCTATTAGTCCCTGCTGAGGTGAAGATGCCCTAAGGCAACAGTAGAGAGAGTATCAACATCAGAGAGAATAAGTATCTCTCCTTCATGTGCTCCCTGGATGTATCTCACTATGACATTTTTCTCCAATGGAAATGGACTGGTGCGGTAGCCAACAGATAACGGTGTGTGTGCGTGTGTGCGCGCGCTCATGCGCTTGTGTATGTCCGTCCTTGTTGTCCAGACGTGTCTGGTCATGCACATATTTGGTCACCAGCTGAGGTGGACTTTGAGTAATGGGAGAGCCAGAGAGTTGGCCTATCACAGAGTGACTGGGGGCAGGAGGGAAGGTGGTGAAGAGAGGACGATATGGTGGAGGTGGGGGCGTGTGTGTGTTTCCATCAGGCCCAACCCTGTATGGAGTGACTGGCAGCCAGGACATGGCCCCTGCCACCCCCTCCACCCCACTCCATGAGAGCACAAACAGGGACACACTGTCACCCACTCCACCCCCAGTGACAGCCGACGTGACACAGAGGGGGACGACAGGGTGTGAGGACCTCTGAACACACATGTCACAGTGAAGGGGTATCAGGAGTGTCAGTGACTCCTCTCCTCATCACATACCCACATCCTATGGCCCAAAAACTGGGCCGGTATCCTGATCCGGGCTGACCCTGCCAGATACGGATCAGCGCCGTGGTCAGGAACGTCAGTGTTGGCATGCCGACACGTCCGGGCATGGTGCTGATGAAATGAGGCTCTGAATTAAAAGTGTGGTCGACGCTAAAGAGGGGCTAACCAGATTTGACTAGCTAACTCGATTTGACTGGGCTCTGATAGTTAGCAAGAGAGAGAGGGAGAGAGCTATGACGAGAAAGATGGATTCTTGCTAGGTTTCAGCCATTAATGGCAGCAAATGCAGCTAAATGAACCAAAGGTTTAGCATTAGGCTAATCTGTTATGTTAACGTGTGTGCATGTATTCAAACTCTGCCAAGGGTTATCATTATGATCATCCACTCCCATTAAGCTAAATGCACTACAGTGTGCAAAAGGTTTAGCATTGAAATCATTGTAAGCATATCCAAGGCCATTTTCAGTCATGTCTTATTAGGCCTACTGCTGACCATCAATTCCAATGAGGAATAAAATATCTAGCCTACATTTGACATTTTAAAGATAATAACTTTTAAGATATGAGTTGAATGTATCTGCCATGCCATATATATATCTTTTTTTTTATTACTTCTTGAAATAGCTAGCATAACCCATATCGTGGCAAATTTTGTCATGAGAAATGCTTTTAATGATACTGAATTTCCAAAGTGTTTGGAAAGGTGTCAAGAAAGACGGTGGTGATATGCAAAACACACAAGCAACTGATTGAGCCCAGGTGGTTAGCGGTGGATTGGGAGAGAAAAGACTTGACCATTTGGGGGCCATTTACGCCCATTAATATGAACTGCCACCAAGGCAATTTTCTTCCATGGCATTACTGTTTGTGTAGAAAACAGGGTTTCTTTGCTTTGTATGTAAAGTGTTGTTGCCTCTCTCCTGTCCTCATAGAGCATTAATCATTTGAATGATTACTCAATGATTAATCAATGATTACCGCACCTATACATAGCCCATCTATAATTTAGCCCAAATAACTCCCTCTTCCCCTACTGTATTTATTTATTTAGCTCCTTTGCACCCCATTATTTCTATTTCTACTTTGCACTTTCTTCCACTGCAAATCTACCATTCCAGTGTTTTACTTGCTATATTGTATTTACTTCGTCACCATGGCCTTTTTTGCCTTTACCTCCCTTATCTCACCTCATTTGCTCACTTTGTATATAGACGTATTTTTCTACTATATTATTGATTGTATGTTGTTTTACTCCATGTGTAACTCTGTGTTTTTGTATGTTGTCGAACTGCTTTGCTTTATCTTGGCCAGGTCGCAATTGTAAATGAGAACATGTTCTCAACTTGCCTACCTGGTTAAATAAAGGTGAAATAAAAATAAATAAAATAAAAAATAGAGCATTAATCAATGGCGCTCAAAGACACCAGCCTCTCTAAGGAGCTGTTGCTCACCTCGCAACGACGAGACACATGAACGCCAGTGAGGGGTTTTAAAGATAAAATATAGAGAGAGCACCTGTTGAGAAAAAGGGGGCGGGGGAAGAGAAATTCCCCTCTCATTAAAGATTAACCGCTCAGTGCTCGACTAACGAGCCCTTTTCCTTGGAAGTGAACAAACACTCGGAGGTAACTAACCATAAGACACAGGCACATGATTCTAGACATTAGCAGAGACGGCCCCAAAATGGACGCTTTGAAAAAGGTGTGACTGGCCGTCAGTCTTGTGGGGCTGTGATGGGTAGTGTATTAGAGGTCAGAGGTCACAGGTGGTCTCAGGAGAGGGGGAAGATGGCTGAGCACCTCTGTCCCTTTTTACGGTCCTCTCTGTAGTCTTCGGTATGGTCTATCTGTGGTCTCCGGCGTGAGTCCTGGCTCCTGAAGACCCACCCCTGCTGGGCCTGTAATCCTGTTTTAAGAACCAGGAGGATGGCATTCTCTGCTCTGCCTTGACCTCTGGGTCTGCACAGTGTGTGAGGGGATTAGCAGAGTAGGTCCCAAGAATCCCCACCGTCACAGTGTGTAGCTGACCCAGTGACCCTGTACCCTGTGAGGCTGGGTGTAGCTCCACTATGGGTGGGCACCGAAGGCTGTATTAGCCCCTCTGTTCCCCCTTAATGAGGTGTGCTGACAGGCACCAGGTAAGGGAGGTCGCCAGGGTCAAGGACCCCCTCGGTGCCACACAAAAAGAGCCGGAGGATCACCTGCCACTCTCCAGATCAAATGAGGTCTTAGAGAGGAGGCTCCCCTCTCGCCAAATCTCCCCATGAATACTCAGACAGGCCAGGCAGGGGCTACCGGGTGACCTCCCTCAGCTAAAGCTCCTGTCAGAGACCCTACACTGCTACACAGCTACACAGACCCACACCCCCTCCAGCACCAAGCCCCTCCCTGCTCTTAATTCCTACTCTCAGCCAGTCACTAATACAATGGTGCATAATGGCCCTATAATCAACCCCATGGCCACTAGACCTTTTCTCTACTTGCAGTCCCCATGTTGAGCAGGCCGGTGAGCAGCAATGAGATGTTAATTAGCCCTCGTATCCAGAGGGATAATCAGTGGGCACATTCAGGTGCACTTAGTCCTCTCAGCATAAAATCTCTAGGTACAACATGTTTTTTAGAAAAAGGTTGAAATACAGTACAAACTCTAGGTTTTGTATGAATAAATGAGACATTTAGAACACAAAACAAATTCCTCAGACATGATGGATGTAGCCTTGCGTTCCTGTTATTTTATTATTCGTCTCCCGCTGTTGGCGGTAGGTGCACCTGATTCAGCTGCCCTGTGTTTGACTGGTAGGAGAAGTGTTCCCATTTTGAACCGTTTCATGTGTCTGAAGGTACAAACTTTGCCTTCCCGGCGGGCCTGGAGAGCAAATCAAGTGCACTATAAGCCTACCGCTGGCCAATCGGATGTCTCAGATTACCGTGTCTGCAGTAACATAGCAGGGGTACAAGAAAGCAAAGTTCATACTGTGAGATTTCAAAACTTTTAAAACCATGACCAGAGAGAAGGTCAACGAGTACAGCAAAGAGCTGCTGTTTTTATAAGTGACTTCATGTTTAAGATCTTACTCAGCACTGTCAACACTTTGTATTCAACACTTGTATAAGCCATAAAATGTGTGTTCTTCCTATTTCCACTCAGCGCTACAACAAGCAGTGCAGCAGTAATGAATGAGTAGGAAAGTGTATCTATAGGCTTGCATTGTTGTTATTAGTGGTTTGTTTAGTTTTAAATATCAAGGAATATTTCACTTTTTCTGTTCATAGGAGTAACAACATGAATTTGTGCATGAGCAGAAATAATGCAGTGCGACTCGAGTTTCGCCATCAGCTGGAAGACGGTGTCCCTTTTTGGTCAGTGTCAGTAGAGGAAAGAGAGAGCGGAGGGATGCTGAGAGGCTGATCCTCAGTCTGCTGCTCTCTTCCTTCGCTGAGACTGACCATCAGATGCAGGCACCACCAGCCCAATAAAATACAAATAAAAAGCCAATTATTTAAATGTATGCTCACATCTGATCATATAGCCTACCTCAAATTTGGGAATATGTATATATTTTTAATTGGTCCGAACAACAATGCATTGGCAAGGCAATTCAAGCAAAGCCAATATGCAGTGCTAATGTGTTGGGCCAGTAGCCAACTACACAAACCTCATTGCTACAGTACTGTTTTTAATAGGTTAATGTTGCATAGGCTTACGTTTTTTAAGTAATATTAAAAGTGCATCTGAGCGGTAGCTCTCGACTTGCATTTTGGCTCAGAAAGTAATCTAGACTCAGAAAGTAATCTTGACTCAGAAAGTAACCTTGACTCAGAAAGTAACCTTGACTCAGAAAGTAACCTTGACTCAGAAAGTAATCTAGACTCAGAAAGTAATCTAGACTCAGAAAGTAATCTAGACTCAGAAAAGGTTGGTGACCACTGATGTAGATGGTTGGTCAGAACCAGGTTTCTCCTCCAAATAACCTCATCAAACAGGAGCATGTGACAGGGTAAGTAAGGGTTGGGACAAGCTGGGTACCTCACACAATGCCCCCTGTCAGTCAACCCTACTCCTGGGGGTGACGAGGGTTTAGGAGGGGGGCCCTTAGGGCTCTGGGATTGCCTTTAATCCGCCAGCTAATAAATTCAGAGCGGGGCCATATGCTCCTATGCGTGTGAGAGAGGGGAGTGTGCCCCATGCTACTTACACCAGGCCAGTGCTTTTTCAGGTACCGCCCCCCCCCCACGGCCAGACCCTTTGTACTGCAGGATCAGCCCTCTCCACACTGTGAATGGGCCCAATTGATTAAACCCCACCGTATAATTGTCAGCTAATCCCACCAAATCATTTACCATCCATTTGAAAAGCACAATGCACGCTTCTCCTTTTCTCTCTTTTCTCTCTCCTTCTCCACCCCTGATTCTCCTCCTCCTCCTCCTCCTCTTTTCACGGCGCCAGGTTTGTCCCCGCACGCCTCAGCTCTCTATCCTCTCTGTGTGAGCAGAGGTAGAGGGAGGAGGAGGATGGGGTGAGGAAAAATCTAGAAAGCTGATCTGTCTCATGTCTGTGCTCTGCTGGAGAGCTGGCCGTAGATGAAAGCGGGCTGCGGGGGGACGTGTTCTAATCTGCCTGGTGAGAGAGCGGCGTGCTACGCTAACCTGGCCTGGCCTGAGCCCCTACCTGCCTGGACACAGACAGGGCCTTGACATAGCACCAGCACCATGCAGCACCAACACCAGTCTGGGCCGACAACACTTAGGTAGGGGAGTGGCTACAAGACAGGGATTATTCCGTTTTTAATATTGCTTGCATATATTACCACATCTAAATTATATTGTATTAAATGCTGAAAACAAACATATTGTTGGGGTGTCCTGTATTTATCAAAATAACCACTCAATAATTAGGACTTCCAACAAATTCAGGTTTTATTAGCACAGCAATTGTCCACGTTCACAGCTCACCCGATGGCCAAACCCCCCCCCCCCAAAAAAAAACTACACTTGTCTCTATCCCAATTCATCTCCCATTCTGAGTACACATGTTCAACACCCTTTCAGTGATCTAAGGGATCCCCAGACAGGGGGCCATGACCTTCTGACCTCAGCCATTTAAGCCTTGACCTCAGGATCCCCCCTGGCCACTCCTCTCCCTCATAGCTTGCTTAATGTCTTTCCTACTTCTCATCCTCCTCTTTCATATGGGATAGACGTTACCTAAAGTCCATTTTATAGTTGTGTGCAAGGCCTCTCTACATTGTTTGCAAGTTCATGTTCAAGTTTTATGGTCACATGCACAAGTAACAGTGAAATGCTTAACTTGCGTGAGAAATAAGAAATAAAAGAGGAAGCTGTATACAAGGTCAGTGTTCACCACATTTTAATGTGGAGGTATACTGGAGTCATTTGAGATAGATATGTACATGTAGGCGAAGGATTAGGATAGAGTGACTGGTAGCAGGAGAAATAATTATAATAGTAAACAGTATGGCAGCAGCACAAGTGGTGTGTGTGTGTGTGTGTGTGTGTGTGTGTGTGTGTGTGTGTGTGAGTGTGTGTGTGTGTGTGTGTGTGTGTGTGTGTGTGTGTGTGTGTGTGTGTGTGTGTGTGTGTGTGTGTGTGTGTGTGTGTGTGTGTGTGTGTGTGTGTGTGTGTGTGTGTGTGTGTGTGTGTGTGTGATAGAAAGAGAGAGAGAGAGAGTGTCAGTGTAGGAGTGATAGGTGGATATTATGTAAACAAGGCCGAAAAGTGACTGGTAGTAGGAATATATTAATACTTATGGTAACTAATATACTAGTGGTAATATATAAATGTGAACAGTAGTAATAGTGACCAGTAGCAGGATAAATAGATAGATACTAATGGTAATGCCAATCAATAATCAATGAACAGCAGCATAGTGGTAATAGTACATCTAATCAATAATCAATGAACAGCAGCATAGTGGTAATAGTACATCTAATCAATAATCAATGAACAGCAGCATAGTGGTATAGTACATCTAATCAATAATCAATGAACAGCAGCATAGTGGTAATAATACATCTAATCAATAATAAATGAACAGCATCATAGTGGTAATAATACATCTAATCAATAATCAATGAACAGCAGCATAGTGGTAATAGTACATCTAATCAATAATCAATGAACAGCAGCATAGTGGTAATAATACATCTAATCAATAATAAATTAACAGCAGCATAGTGGTAATAGTACATCTAATCAATAATCAATGAACAGCAGCATAGTGGTAATAATACATCTAATCAATAATCAATGAACAGCAGCATAGTGGTAATAGTACATCTAATCAATAATCAATGAACAGCAGCATAGTGGTAATAATACATCTAATCAATGAACAGCAGCATAGTGGTAATAGTACATCTAATCAATAATCAATGAACAGCAGCATAGTGGTAATAATACATCTAATCAATAATCAATGAACAGCAGCATAGTGGTAATAGTACATCTAATCAATAATCAATGAACAGCAGCATAGTGGTAATAATACATCTAATCAATAATCAATGAACAGCAGCATAGTGGTAATAGTACATCTAATCAATAATCAATGAACAGCAGCATAGTGGTAATAGTACATCTAATCAATAATCAATGAACAGCAGCATAGTGGTAATAGTACATCTAATCAATAATCAATGAACAGCAGCATAGTGGTAATAGTACATCTATTCAATAATCATTTTAGCAGCAGCGTTGGTTTGAGGGGGAGAAATAGTTGTTAGCCATTTAATACTCTTATGGCAAGGGGATAGAAGCTGTTTAGGAGTCTGTTGGTCTGCCGGATGAGAGCATCCGGCATCTTCTTCTATAAACCAAACTCTGACATCACACATCTCATAATCTGACATTGGTCTTTAACCTGAACACTTAGGTTGGGTGACTGGATGAAGGGCGTTGTTTGCAGGATGGATCTTCATGTGAAGTTCTTGTAAATGCCCATAGATATAGATTTATGTCCATGGAGGTTCTAAGGAGACATAAGACGACAAATCATCTGTGCTCGAGTCACTTCAACTGGGCACATCATAGGATGGTTTGGGGCATGTGATGATGCTGATGATGATGATGATGATGATGATGATGATGGGGATGATGATCTCCACAGTTGGGTTATTATAGGACCAGATTTTGTTCAACATGATGATGTGAGAGGGTGTTCCTCTTAATATAAAATATTCCCATATCCAATCCTGTACAATAGGGTTCATAACATATAACATGGTCTGAAATGTAGTGCCTTCAGCCCCTATTTACACCTGGCATCTTTAACCTTAACCTTCTTTGAGATTAAAGTGTATTAACATTCCCAAATAATACACTGTATCGTTAATGACTGGCCATCCATACCCTCTTCATTCCCCTCTACACAATGTTTTTAATATTAATGTTATGGTGAAATCATACAACCAGCCATCAGCAATGCCTTGGGGGGATTTCTCCTCATCCTTGTCCGGGCTGAATGGTTTAATGATGTCCACTAACTGACCATGGAGTCCATAGCCGTGACCCCCTGGGAACCAGGTCATGGTGGAAAGGTCACAACCTCTGACCCCCAGCCACCACAGTGACCTGACCCAGACATGTGCTGATGTCCAGATGAGGTTACCAATGGGACGTTGTCTGGGGCCGTGAGCAAACAGGCAAGGCCATTGTGTGTAAATGGGACAGCCAACCGTCACGCTGTCCAACACCATAATGGGCTGACCTCTGAACCTGGGTAGCTGACACGTGGCCTGCTTTATTAGGGTCTCAAGCCACGCTACTGGTGATAATACCACCATTAAGGGTCAATGGTTAAGATGCCTGTCTGTCAAATGCTCAACAAGAGGTGGGATACATGGCAGCGGGTAGCCTAGTGGTTAGAGCGTTGGGCCAGTAACCAAAAGGTTGCTAGATAAAATCCCCAAGCTGACAAGTTAAAAATGTGTCATTCTGCCCCTGAACAAGGCAGTTAACCCACTGTTCCAAGGCTGTCATTGTAAATAAGAATGTGTTCTTAACTGACTTGCCTAGTTAAATAAAATACAGTTGACCATAACCACAATTTTCTTCATCAAGTTTTTTCATACATTTCAGTACACAAAAAATGTGTATTTAAAGATTCCAACAAAAACCACCAACCGTACAAGTAATCAGTTAAACATTGCTAGATTTATTTTCAATTGAGTTAATATGAATAGTAGGACATATCTAGCCAAGCAGCACAATAGTATGAAGGCTCCAACGACACGCCACTAAAACCACTATGACATCATACAAATGACCCAATATAAAGCTCTCACTTGAGCTTACCCCATCAACAAGACACAAGGTCAGAGGTCAATGAGGGAAGCTACCACCGTGCTTTCCGTTGACTGGTCAACCGTCCCACACCACAGAGGCATGTCTATCGGTGTTACATCTTCCTCCTCCTCCTCCCCAACCCAACTGACTGTCCGGCCATCCCCATTTGACCTGCATCTCTATCTCCCATATGGAAAGGGCAGCGGTCTGAATTAGTGAGGACATCCCCAAAGGTCAAAGTTTAAATGACCAGGACTGTTTAGAAGGAAATTAGATTGTAAACACAGCACTGCTTTGGAGCTGTTCTCCCTCTATTAAATAGTACTTTCTTCAATATTGTAATTTGAATCCCTGCTGTTGACTAAAGCCTTGTTTTACCCAAATGAAGACTTCTCAGTTTTGATTACTTTTGATAGCAAATTAGTGTGTATAACTTTTATGTGTCAATAGGAAACATATTTGGCTCAGGGTTGCCAAGATCACTCTCTTATCGATAAATGATCTGCAATTAGTGGAGTCTTCCACAGACTGGTATAAGGACATTTTATGGTACATTCAGACAGCTCTCAATCATGAGCTAGTAGGTGGGCCATACACAGCCTCACTCACCTCCTCAGCTCTACAGCTCCTCACAAGGGTTATGAATCTAATTAACACAGAGGCATGCTTTTGTTTGGCCAACCTCTGTTTACATAAAGGACCCACATGGGACCAGGCCTGGGGGTCAGGGGGTCGCACCGTCGCTGTCAGAGAGGCCTATGACATTTCTTTCCCACGTTCCCCAGCCCCCATTGTCCTGGGCGGAGAGCCCGCTGTAGCATTTGGCCCTGGGAGGTGGTGTGGCTTGAGAGGATGGCCTGGGGGGTGCTGGCCCCTTTGCGGATCCCTGGGAAACAGGCGTAACCAGGCGCGGCCCAGCAGGGACAGCATGGGGTCATTTTACGGCTTGCTGCCTCTCTAAAGGGGTCTGGAGCATGGGATAGGCCCCAAGAGGAGAGCTGATGTGGAAGAGAGCACAAAGGGCTTTATGTGTGTGTGTGTGTGTGTGTGTGTGTGTGTGTGTGTGTGTGTGTGTGTGTGTGTGTGTGTGTGTGTGTGTGTGTGTGTGTGTGTGTGTGTGTGTGTGTGTGTGTGTGTGTGTGTGTGTGTGTGTGTGTGTGTGTGTTTTAGTGGAGTGGGGGGGACTGAGTAAGAGTATTTGTGTGTGGTCAGATGGTTATTTTATGTATGTGGGTGTTTGTGTGTCAGACATATGACTGGAAATAAATAAGTTGTGTGTGGGCGATAGAGAGAGAGAGACGGGGAGAAACCAGTGAAGAAACGTGGAATAACTGCCAAGGCCCTAGAGATGTATGCTGATGACACTGCTGTGGTGATGTCATTGCTATTGTGAGGCATGGATCCGGATTAGTCTGGCACATCTCCAAGTAACCAATGAAAACTGAGGGTCATGTTCATAGGAAAATCCATTTTGAAGAGGAGTCTTGGATTCAAGAATTTTGCCGATATGCTAGTATTACATCAAAAACCAAGTGAGGGTTTCACCATCTTTGTATTATTTTATATTTGGATAATAATGAATCACTTGTAATTTACGGTATGCTGTAGATTAAAATACAACTTTTGGAAACACTTTACTTGACACACAGCGTCATAGCACATTATGACACGGTCATAACCATGTCATAATATGTCATAACAGCTGACATAACCTGTCATAACCTGTTATAATATGGTGATAACACTATCATAACACATATATTTACACCTTTTGTGACATATATTGCATTATTCTATGGCTGGTTATGATACCTACATAAGAGTGTCAAAACCCACAAACCTACCACACAAGGCAAAACATTCCATTACACCACAGCCTACATGTCAACAGTATGTTCATGCTATATATTTCTGTGTGAAATTGACCATATTAAATTATCATTGTAGTTATGCGTACATTGATGTCAGACATGCACCTAGCCCAGTGCTCTGTTGCTGATTACTGGGATGAATTCAGGAGCAGATCTCAAGACGCCCTCTTTTTGACTGATGACTGATATAAGGGCGTGTACGTGACAGGCCTATCTGGCTTATATGATTATGGTGGTCATAATGCTTCTTGACAGTGTCATAAAGTGTGTTTTCTTAGTCTGAGTAAAGGTGTATTTTCTACAAGTTATTGAAATATGATGAAAAAAAACATGACTGTAAAGAATTCATTACAACAACAACAAAGGATTTAAGAAACAGACCCAAACAAAAGGAAACTTCTTGGCAAGAAAAAAACAAATTTGAATAAATGTGAGTTTTGACACTCTTTTTTATTTAACCTTTATTTAACTAGGCTAGTCAGTTAAGCACAAATTCTTATTTACAATGACGGTCTACCGGGAAACAGTGGGTTAACTGCCTTGTTCAGGGGCAGAACGACAGATTTTTACCTTGTCAGCGCAGGGATTCGATCCAGCATCCTTTCGGTTACTGGCCCAACGCTGTAACCACTAGGCTACCTACCTTGGTGTCACAACCAGCTGTAAAATAATGCAATATACAGCATGTCAGGTGTAAATATATGGGTCATGACAATGTAATGACCATATTATGACAAGTTATATCAGATGTTATGATACATTATGACATCGTTATGACACTGGGTGTCATGTAAAGTGTTACCCGTCTTTCAGTTTGGTGAAAGTAATACAGTATTCTAATATGTGTGGTTGTGATTTGAAAAGAGCAACATGACTGAGACACGTTGCCTTTTTCAAGCTTATTACTGTTTAGTTGTTTTGTCTGACATTTTGTTTACAAGCTGCTGGTCATAACTCTATGACTCTGGTGAAACCACAAACTAAAAGAATACATTGTTAGATTATTCTCACAATGTTTTATGCTATTATTTTTGCTGTGGAGTTATATTTATGTAAATATTATGCAATATGTCACTATACAGGAGAATATGATCTTGAAGTATTAACATCGTGAGTTTCTTCGTTGTTATATTCAGCCCTGATAAGTAGATGGGTATTTGCAGTATGCCGCGTGTAGTCTTGTATGACGTCATTTGAAGCTAGCACAGTGAGATATTGAATTATGAATAGACATCAACAAATTAATAAATAGAACATTTTATTCTACCATTACCACCTTTCATCTGTCTACATACCAGAAAAATATAACTGGTTTTTTTCTACCTCATAATAAGGTCCTCCTTTTTTAATTTACTTGCATCTTTAGGATCTCTGACAGGTTTGCGGAGCCACGTAGAGCCAACACATAATACAGTATGTGACTGGGGCTTTGTTGATCTGAGAGCAGAGCGCACTCGCTAGCATTGAGAGATGACGGCAGAAAACCTTCCTTCCTGCCTGCCTTCCACCCTCTCTCGCATTCCCATGGAGAGGAAAAAGGAAAAAGGAGTACAGTACTTGAGGGCGAGACACATTCCCATGTGTGTATGGAGAGGTTCCTTGCCACTCCATCAGCCATTTCCCTTTAGAGCAGTAGTGCTTATTTCAACTGAAGAATGGAAGCCATTTTGTTTTTATGCATTAAAGATACTAGGATCTCACTACTCCCTCCAGTAAAAAGTGGTGTGAAAAATGTTTCACTGGAATATTACAAGTAAGCATCGCTCTGTATCCCAGGACGATCATGTTTTATAACTTTTTGCAGTCCTATTTCATTGGTAACATGTTGTATAATGTATTAGTGAATCATAAGAAGTTGGAGCGTTGGGGAAGCTGGGAATCTTCATTTGAATGACTGGACAATGATGTGCAAATAATTTTAAGATATTAGACCATGCATGGTCTATATGATCAGATATGCTATTAGCAATAAGCATTATCACCTATAGTCAAACTGATGAAGCATAGTGGCTATAAAATGTACATAGGCTGAAGCATGGGGTTACCACATTGGACAAAACATCCTGATTGTTGTTATTATTATTATAAACATGTATATAAATCATTGTATATAAATGTATATAAAATGTACATATATTACAAAGTATGTCATTGCCCTTTTAAGACGACATTGCCCCTTAAGAGCTCTGTTGCGCAGCTACACCTAAACCATGCTTGAAAGTCCGATTGTAAAACTGCGTTTGTGAAAGCATACCACAATTGAAGGAGTAGATAAACAAACGTGGTAGTAATATAAAACTGGGATCGCCGTCCAAAAAATCTTTCAAAATACATTTGCCAAAACTGCTTTCAAAGTGTTTTCCCGTGATTGCATTAAGAATAGCTGTGCATTGACTGCTTGTCAGAATACGTTTCCTCCTATGGCTCTCGCAACTTGAATGCGCCTAGAGAGAAATATTTATCACGCATGGAACACAACAACAAGCTGACTAGGTAAATACATAAACTATTCATTCTACTATGGGGTTGTCTGATTTTGTTTTAATAACAACATTACTTGACGAAATAGTAGCACTGGGAAGTTCCATCCTGAGTGATACAATAGAGGTTTTGAATGACTTTACCAGCAGCTACAGTAGGCTCACAGCTCTGTCTGAGTTGAGTGCTGCTGGCTGCGGTGCGCATTACGGACTATTAAATTCCCTTCATCTGAACATCGGAGTGTCATCAACAGTCGTGCATGTCAGTTCAGTGCACACAGCGTAACAGAGAAATTAAAATATGTTTATTTGGGAATATACTGTACTGTACTGTAATATACTGTACTGTATTTCATGGAATGGACATGTCATCTCCAAACCAGGGTCCTTTTGGTTCCAGACTTGGTGCATCGGTACCGCTTGCCTTGCGGTAGCAGAGAGAACATATGACTTAGGTGGCTGGAGTCTTTGAAAATTCTTAGGGCCTTCCTCTGACACCGCCTGGTATAGAGGTCCTGGATGGCAGGGAGCTCGGCCCCAGTGATGTGCTGGGCCATACGCCCTACCCTCTGGTAGAAATGAGGTAAAATGGATTTCAGTTTTCTTGAATTAAAGTCACCTCTGGGTGAGCATTTTCTTGTTGGCATATGGCCCTATACAGCTCATTGAGTGTGTTCTTAGAGCCAAAATCGGTTTCTGGTGGTAAATAGACAGCACAAATCTATCATTCTGTTTCCCCATTACAAGATGAAAAGATAAGACTGTTTCTAGCTTTAAGCCAAATTTGCTGTATTTTGTTATATTATCTCTTACAATAATTTTGCTTCACCTGCGATAACATCTGCAAATCTGTGTACGTGACCAATACATTTTGATTTGATTTGATTAGTGCCCTCCTACACCCATCTAGCTGGCTGTGCTTCTCTGAGTAATCCGCCATAGACAGCCATTGCCAGTTCATCCTTTCCCCCGTCCTCCCTCCTCTCCTCTCCCTTCCCTAAAGCCTGATCCTGAGCCTCCAAACCCGGGTGGAGATTTATATGTATGTTCCTTCTTTGATGACAGGTCAATATTCACACAGACAGCCAAGGTTCCCTTGCCATTACTGAAGCGCTTGATGTTTTCCCACCAGTTCAATTCTTAGGGGATTGTTTGGTGAAATGAATGGGGTCTGAGTGCTGAAGGACATCTCCAAGTTTGGCAAACAAAACTTATCGTGATTGGCTCAGCAACAGCTCGGTCCAATGAACATGTTGGGGGGGAATAGTCATCCTGGAGTTTTGCCTGTCAATTAAGGCAGTTGTGAAAGCCAGACAGGTGGAGAGTGTCAGGCTGTACTTACCGCCTCTCTGCCCACTTTGGATCTGCCGAGATAGCTGAGCTACCGCTCACCTCGAATAGGAGAGATCCTGTCAATATTCATATATTTAATAACCCTGAATGTGCTTCTTAGTGTACCTTTTGAAGACTGTGGGGCCTGCATCCCCCTTTGATGTACATTCATTGTCTGCCTCTATCTGAGATCTTCGGGTATGAAATTGGTGACATTTTCATTTTTCATTCATTCAATCCAATCCCAGCTGTATTTCTCTGGCCCAAGATGCTTTGTTGTAAGCTAGAAGGGTCCGTTGAAGTTGGATGTAGTTACCCAGTAGAATATCTATCACACAGTAATGGAACACCAGTAGAATTGAGTAAGGATCTAACCCTAAACAGCATATACTTTTTACCCCCATCTTTGCACAGTATAACCAGATCTCTACAGTGTACACACACACACACACACACACACACACACACACACACACACACACACACACACACACACACACACACACACACACCACACACACACACACACACACACACACACACACACCCACGTAACACGCAGACACACACACGCACACCACACACACACACACACACACACACACACACACACACACACACACACACACACACACACACACACACACACACACACACACACACACCCACGTAACACGCAGACACACACACATGCACACCACACACACACACACACACACACACACACACACACACACACACACACACACACACACACACACACACACCCACGTAACACGCAGACACACACACATGCACACCACACACACACACACACACACACACACACACACACACACACACACACACACACACACCCACGTAACACGCAGACACACACACATGCACACCACACACACACACACACACACACACACACACACACACACTCACACACACACACACACACACACACACACACACACACACACACACACACACACACACACACACACACACATTAATCTCCTTTGTGTAAAAAGTATTGGAAGTCCTAGGCTTTATTTACGAGGGCACATAAAGTTGTTCAGGTGGCTGTTTAATTTCCACTCTGAATATAAACGAATGACTGAGGGCCTTAAAAGCCTCACAAAGGACGCAGTGGTGTGCCTGACTTCCACCAAAGGTCACCACAAGGTTGTTCACTCAAACCCTTTTTTCATAACGTTATCATGCGAATTAAGAAGGAATGTCAACATAATTTGCAGATAAAACAACCTCTTCCGAACAAATGTATCTATTGTGCTCTACTCCACCTAAAGTCTGTTTGAACCGTTTTCCAGTTCACTTGTCATCATTATTTTTTGATGAGCATAAAACCATGATGTTGCCAAAAATGCCATCTTATCAATCAATCAATCAATCAAATGTATTTCTAAAGCTCTTTTACATCAGCAGATGTCACAAAGTGCTTATTCAGAAACCCAGCCTAAAACCCCAAAGAGCAAGTAATCCAGATGTAGAAGCACGGGGGCTAGGAAAAACTCCCAAGAAAGGCAGGAACTTAGGAAGACTCCTAGAGAGGAACTAGGCTGTTCTGGCTGTGCCGGTGGGGATTATAAGAGTACATGGCCATTAAAGGTAGATAGTTCTTCAAGATGTTCAAACGTTCATAGATGACTAGCAGGGTCAAATAATAATCACAGTGGTTATAGAGGGTGCAACAGGTCAGCACCTCAGGAGTAAATGTCAAAGAGAGAGTGTAGACAGCTGGTCCGGGATAAGGTAGCAGGTCCGATGAACAGGTCAGGGTTCTGAAGCCGCAGGCAGAACAGCAGAAACTGGATCAGCTAAAGACACCAAGCATATAACTAAATCTAACATCGAACTGATACTGTACAGACTCCAACTGAAATGACCTGGTTCCACTGCAGTACAATAACATTATAAAGTCTCTGTCCGGGTCTGTCTGAAGAAGGAGGAACATGGACAGAGACAGGTAGAACTGAACGCTTCGACTCGCCAAGCACAGAGCTGTGATGTCGGGCCTCTAACAACTCACTGGAACTTTCCTTCCTAATGTTCAGCTAATTTGGCTCTTCCGCTGTGTCCTCGGGTAGGTGCAATACATCCTCCCCCATCATTCATTTCCACCTTCCCTGTGCTCCCTCTCACCCTGGAGGATCTATACAGTGGGAGATAAGAGGAGATGGAGTCTCGTTGGCTTGATTTGAAGCCTTGCTTTGAAGCTGGATGTGGAATAGAACTGCTCTGACTGCTGGAATAGGGGCCCCTTCATATAAAGCACTTTACCTGTGCTCTCTCTGTGGATCATTGCAATCATTAAAAGAGATTCTGGGTTACTTTCAAATCACAGCTACTCTGAGCCCCTCACTGTAAATGGGCAGAACTGTTGAAAGAGAGCGAAAGAAATGTTTCTGTCGTTTATTTGATGTCTCTCTTTGAATAAGAGAATCAGAAGGAGTAAAGTAAGGTATACACAATGTTAAAGTTAAGTACAATTAAGACTTGAAATGTATTGACAGATTTGAAAAAACCATGCCCTATACTGTAAACTGTAATCTTACAGTAAGGTCAATCAGTTTAGGTCCCTCTTTGAGTCTTAACTCCTACCCTACCATAACGATGTCATAACCTGTTATATTGCCCAGTGAGAGAATTTCATAGTTATTTCAGGCCTGCCTGAAAACTGCAGATGTTTTTGAGCCAGTCTCCTACAGCAGGAAAATAATCCTGCAGCAACAGGAAATGTGAATCATTATGTGGATTATAATTAATTTACATTTTTGTAGGGGTTGATTCATTTTTTGTAAGGGAAAATAAAGTCTGAAATTTAAAAGTGGAAATTAGAAACTTTAGAATCCTTTTTAAAACTCAAATATACTCCAAGTTTTAAATTCCCTGCGTTGCAGTAAAGTTCTCCTGCAACAGGGTGATCAAATGAAGATCGTACATCTGTAGTGCACTGACATGATCTTTGTGGGCTCATTGTAAGGCAGACTGTACTATGTCTGTTTCTGTTTCCTGCTGGGAGACCCCCTGGGTCTTACTGTATAACGCCAGGGACACTGCAGCTGCCCTACTTTCACGTCCTCAGACATGCCATGGGGAGCGTGCAGAGTATGTGTGTATACTGTGTGTATATATGGTTGGATAGGAGGAGCTCACTGAGTTGTTTTTCTTAAACCATATAAACAACTACAGTACATACATATACAGTATATATAATGACATAGTATGCACTTGGCCTATATATCAATACCTTTAAATCATCAGGTAAAGTAGGCCTATATCATAATATATCTAAATCATTAGTAATAAAGCTGATTCTAACTATTATTACCCCACACAGCTTCAACATATCCTTCCGGAATCACCATTGGCAATCTGCTTTCAAACTCAGTCCAAACCTGACAGAGGAAAGACTTAGTGAGTTCTGTGTGGGTTTTCCCTGCTAATTTGCGTTTGTGTGTATATGTGTGTGTGAGCAGCTGTGTGCCTCTGGTAGCAACTGCCTACGGCGAGAGCACGGGCTGCTAATCCTGTATCTGCCTCCCGGTGTCTTGGCAGATGTGGGGGAACCTTTCAACCCTTGCAGTGTGCCGTGGGGCACAAACACTTGCCCGCCCGCACCGCTACCTCGGTCATGTTCTACAGTTCCTCCATACTATAACCCATTAGCTTTCGTCTGTGTCAGTCTTTCTGTAGAGGGTGTCCATCAGGTAGCTTTCAACTGGCAGCAATGAGAGGCGGCATAAGGGGAGAAAATTGCCTTTGACTGCCATTAGGGTTGAGCATGCATACTTCTACAAATGTACATCAATGTCTAGGGTAAAGAGAACTATTTCTCTATCATCTGCTTCATGTATGTGTTCATCACGATAGGCACTTGGTTATAGAATGGATTAAGCACATAGTTACCAAAACATACACTACATTTCCAAAAGCATGTGGACACCCCTTCAAATGAATGAATTCGGCTATTTCAGCATAAAATTGAGCACACCGCCATGCAATCTCCATAGGAAACATTATTGGTACTTGGTTACAGAATGGATTAAGATACATATACTGACATCGGAAATAGCCAAAATATTGAAAAGTCAAGTTTATACGTACCGAAATCAATCTCCATGACTGGCAATCAAAATGTAGTCAATTAATGAATTTAATAACTGGCTATACTTGCGTACATCTATTCAGTGAGAGGATATACATCAAATCACATCGAAGTACGTCAGGAACATTTTCCAGGCTGTTACCTGTTAAAATGACTGATTCATCACAGGTAAAGTGAGATAGCTACCCCTCTCCAACAAACTGTTACACAATGTATGGGAAGACTGAAAATTGTAAATGGATTTGTCTAAATGGATTATGAAAAAAATACAAACGCATGTCAGAAAGAAAAGTAAAATCTACAACCAAGACTGTCCACCACCATAAACATTTCATTTCAACAGTCTGGTCCTATTCATCTGAGGTCGGTGTCTGGCAAAGACAAGGTCTTAATCCTTTGGTTTCATGACCACCAGCCCTGGGCCCCTGAAGTGTTTATTAAGGGGTCTGCTGAGGGGGAGTGGTGGGGTGACAGGTGGTCAATAAATACTCCTATCCACCTCAACAACAGAGGGGTGGCCATAGAGCAAACAGCAGGCCAGTCGCTACCACAATCCATCTGTGAGTACAGGAGGTCTTTACACTGTATGGTCTGTAGCAATTGACTGGTATACCATTTGAACTTGTCAATTCTTCTGGCTACGCCTCTTTCCTTTGACTGCATCACAGCTATGGCAATAATCCTATTAACACACCCCCTCTTCTGCTTACATTTGATGTAGGACATTCACCATGGAACCAGCAGGGCCACCAAGACTCCCTCTCCTCAGTGGTTTCTGTAGCATCAGCTAATCACAGTTATTAGCTCATTTGGAGGGCTAGAATGAGGAATGTCTCTCTTGCTGTGGTGTTGTTTGACCTCCCTGGCCCTCCCATCTCTGACCACCCTCTCTCTGAGAAAGTCCTCGTTAGGAGAGACCCAGTTCCCCCCTGCTGTATTCCAGCACAGTCGTCCGCATCATTAGAGGCAGGTAGAGACAGAGGTAAAGGACTGCCATGGCTACAATGCCACTGCTCATGGCTAGGAGTTCAAATCAAATCAAATGTATTTATATAGCCCTTCTTACATCAGTTGATATATCAAAGTGCTGTACAGAAACCCAGCCTAAAACCCCAAACAGCAAACAATGCAGGTGTAGAAGCAGGGTGGCTAGGAAAAAACTTCCTAGAAAGGCCAAAACCTAGGAAGAAACCTAGAGAGGAACAAGGCTATGAGGGGTGGCCAGTCCTCTTCTGGCTGTGCCGGGTGGAGATTATAACAGAACATGGCCAAGATGTTCAAATGTTCATAAATGACCAGCATGGTCAAATAATAGTAATCACAGTGAACAGGTCAGGGTTCCATAGCCGCAGGCAGAACAGTTGAAACTGGAGCAGCAGCACGGCCAGGTGGACTGGGGACAACAAGGAGTCATCATGCCAGGTAGTCCTGAGGCATGGTCCTAGGGCTCAGGTCCTCCAAGAGAGAGAAAGAAAGAAAGAAAGAGAGAATTAGAGAGAGCATACTTAAATTCACACAGGACACCGGATAAGACAGGAGAAATACTCCAGATATAACAGACTTTCAGACCAGCAGTCTTGAAGACAATTATGAACCGGAACAGGTCCTAACCTACCCACCTGCCCATAGACTGGAGGTTGTTCCAAAGCAAACCCCAATCAGCTCAGAGCTATGGTGCCACTATGGCACTGAGCTAGTATCAAGTATGTCTGGGCACAGTAGGGGCTGGGGGAAGGTTGAGTGGGTAAAGGCGATTCCACTTTCCTGCTTGTGAAAACAGGGCAGAAAGGTGTATGGCTGTGATGGTGTTTTGACTAACTAGAGAGCGGGGTAGTACCATGGGTCCCAGACACAGTCCACGTACATTGATCAATGAGTCATTGGACTGCTGCTTCTCTGCTACAGGAAGGGTGAATAGAACAAGGAGGGATTATTATACTGTCAGACCAATAACTGTTTGTTCATAGTCTTCTGCTTTGCTCTTTGAGCGTAGAGATGATAGAAAGTTTAGCTGAAAATGTCACCCTTCCAATTCACACACAATTAAAGCCATTCACTCAGTCCATAACATTCACCACATATTACAATGTCTCACTATGCTTAGACCTTTCAATTTCAAGTAGAAATACTATGTGGCATGGGAAGCCTACGACATTTTCATCTCTCAAAAGCTTTATTGTCCAGGAGATCCTCACAGAAACCCCATTAGAATATGTCTCCTGCCCAAGGTGACTATGATGGCATGAAATGACTGTAGTTTCAGAAGACTCTCTCTCTCTATCTCTGTATCGAGTCCATCTCTCTCTTTCCCCCTCTCTTTCTCTCCTCCGTTCTCCTTTACCCTCCATTCAAACAGAATGTGTAACTGAATTTGAAATGCAGTGCCACGTCTTTCAAGGGCACCAGCTAATGAGACGTTGTGCTCTGAATGGGGAGACCCTGTTGGGAAGAGCCTAAAGATGGAATCTGGGACAGGTACACCTGTCCAAATCCCCAAGACAGATGCATCCTGAGAGAAAGAGAGAATCAGAGAGAACGAGAGAGAGTCAGCCAGCCAGCCAGCCAGCCTATCCTTGGTATGACCATCTTAAAGCAATTCCATTTAGCTTTGTAGAACCCCCCCCCCCTCCCCAGCAGAGACACGTCTTAAACTGTTTTGTGCCCACAAAAAAGGTGGTTAAATACAGTTGAAGTCGGAAGCTTACATACACTTAGGTTGGAGTCATTAAAACTAGTTTTCCAACCACTCCACAAATTTCTTGTTAACAAACTATGGTTTTGGCAAGTCGGTTAGGACATCTACTTTGTGCATGACACAAGTAATTTTTCCAACAATTGTTTACAGACAGATTATTTCACTTATAATTCACTGTATCACAATTCCAGTGGGCCAGAAGTTTACATACGCTAAGTTGACTGTGCCTTTAAACAGCTTGGAAAATTCCAGAAAATTATGTCATGGCTTTAGAAGCTTCTGATAGGCTAATTGACATCATTTGAGTCAATTGGAGGTGTACCTGTGGATGTATTTCAAGGCCTACCTTCACCCAGTGCCTCTTTGCTTGACATCATGTGAAAATCAAAAGACCTCAGAAAATAAATTGTAGACCTCCACAAGTCTGGTTCATCCTTGGGAGCAATTTCCAAATGCCTGAAGGTACCACGTTCATCTGTACAAACAATAGTATGCAAGTATAAACACCATGGGACCACGCAGCCATCATACCGCTCAGAAAATAGACTCGTTCTGTCTCCTAAAGATGAACGTACTTTGGTGGGAAAAGTGCAAATCAATTCCAGAACAACAGCAAAAGACCTTGTGAAGATGTTGGATGAAACAGGTACAAAAGTATCTATATCTACAGTAAAATGAGTCCTATATCGACATAAACTGAAAAGCCGCTCAGCAAGGAAGAAGCCACTGCTCCACAACCACCATAAAAAGCCAGACTATGGTTTGCAACTGCACATGGGGACAAAGATCATACTTTTTGGAGAAATGTCCTCTGGTCTGATGAAACAAAAATAGAACAGTTTGGCCATAATGACCATTGTTATGTTTGGAGGAAAAAGGGGGAGGCTTGCAAGCCGAAGAACACCATCCCAACCGTGAAGTACGAATCATGTTGTGAGGGTGCTTTGCTGCAGGAGGGACTGGTGCACTTCACAAAATAGATGGCATCATGAGGAAGAAAAATTATGTGGATATATTGAAGCAACATCTCAAAACATCAGTCAGGAAGTTAAAGCTTGGTCGCAAATGGGTCTTCCAAATGGACAATGACCCAAAGCATACTTCCAAAGTTGTGGCAAAATGGCTTAAGGACAACAAAGTCAAGGTATTGGAGTGGCCATCACAAAGCCCTGACCTCAATCCTATAAAATAATTTGTGGGTAGAACTGAAAAGCGTGTGTGAGCAAGGAGGCCTACAAACCTGACTCAGTTACATCAGCTCTGTCAGGAAGAATGGGCCAAAATTCACCCAACTTATTGTGGGAAGCTTGTGGAAGGCTACTCGAAATGTTTGAACCAAGTAAACAATTTAAAGTCAATGCTACCAAATACTAGTTGAGTGTATGTATACTTCTGACCCACTGGGAATGTGATGAAAGAAACAAAAGCTGATATAAATCCTTCTCTCTACTATTATTCTGACATTTCACATTCTTAAAATAAAGTGGTGATCCTAACTGACCTAAGACAGGGATTTTTTACTAGGATTAAATGTCAGGAATTGTGAAAAACTGAGTTTAAATGTATTTGGCTAAGGTGTATGTAAACTTCCGACTTCAACTGTACATGTAAAAAACATTCTGTATATATATATATATATATACACACACACACACACACACACACACACACACACACACACACACACACACACACACACACAGTATCTCACAAAAGTGAGTACACCCCTCACATTTTTGTAAATATTTGAATAATATATTTTCATGTGACAAGACTGAAGAAATGACACTTTGCTACAATGTAAAAAAAAGAAGTTCTCCGTCTTTCAAAGATAATTCGTAAAAATCCAAATAACTTCACAGATCTTCATTGTAAATGGTTTAAATACTGTTTCCCATGCTTGTTCAATGAACCATAAGCAATTAATGAACATGCACCTGTGGAACAGTCGTTAAGACACCAACAGCTTACAGACGCTAGGCAATTAAGGTCACAGTTATGAAAACTTAGGACACTAAAGAGGCCTTTCTACTGACTCTGAAAAATACTAAAAGAAAGATTCCCAGGGTCCCTACTCATCTGCGTGAATGTGCCTTAGGCATGCTGCAAAGAGGCATGAGAACTGCAGATGTGGCCAGGGCAAGAAATTGCAATGTCCGTACTGTGAGATGACTAAGACAGCTCTACAGGGAGACAGGACGAAGAGCTGATCATCCTCGCAGTGGCAGACCACGTGTAACAACACCTGCACAGGATTGGTACATCCGAACATCACACCTGCGGGACAGGTACAGGATGGCAACAACAACTGCCCGAGTTACACCAGGAACGCACAATCCCACCATCAGTGCTCAGACTGTCCGCAATAGGCTGAGAGAGGCTGGACTGAGGTCTTGTAGGCCTGTTGTAAGGCAGGTCCTCACCAGACATCACTGGCAACAATGTTGCCTATGGGCACAAACCCACCGTCGTTGGACCAGACAGGACTGGCAAAAAGAGCTCTTCACTGACGAGTCGCAGTTTTGTCTCACCAGGGGTGATGGTCAGATTCGCGTTTATCGTCGAAGGACTGAGCGTTACACCGAGGCCTGTACTCTGGAGCGGGATCGATTTGGAGGTGGAGGGTCTGTCATGGTCTGGGGCTGTGTGTCACAGCATCATCGGACTGAGCTTGTCGTCATTGCAGGCAATCTCAACGCTGTTCATTACAGGGAAGACATCCTCCTCCCTTACGTGGTACCCTTCCTGCAGGCTCATCCTGACATGACCCTCCAACATGACAATGCCACCAGCAATACAGCTCATTCTGTGCATGATTTCCTGCAAGAAAGGAATGTCAGTGTTCTGCCATGGCCAGAGAAGAGCCCGGATCTCAATCCCATTGAGCACGTCTGGGACCTGTTGGATTGGAGGTTGAGGGCTAGGGCCATTCCCCCCAGAAATGTCCGGGAACTTGCAAGTGTCTTGATAGAAGAGTGGGGTAACATCTCACAGCAAGAACTGGTAAATCTGGTGCAGTCCATGAGGAGGAGATGCACTGCAGTACTTAATTCAGCTGGTGGCCACACCAGATACTGACTGTTACTTTTGATTTTGACCCCCCTTTGTTCAGGGACACATTATTCCATTTCTGTTAGTCACATGTCTGTGGAATTTGTTCAGTTTCTGTCTCAGTTGTTGAATCTTGTTATGTTCATACAAATATTTACACATGTTAAGTTTGCTTAAAATAAATGCAGTTGAGAGTGAGAGGACATTTATTTTTTTGCTGAGTTTATATATATATATATGTATGTACTTCAACGTGTCTTAAAATTCTAAATCAAATAGCTAAGTGATCTGTATTTTGAACTTCTTAAAACAATTAAAACATTTCTTAAAACAATTCTTAGTAGACACCCCCCCCCCCCGTGTAATCACGCCGGCCCAGGACCTCCACATCCAGCTTCTTCACCTGTGGTTATTGTCTGGCACCCGGACAGCTGATGAAACTCTGGGTTTGGACAACCAAAGGATTTCTGCACAAAATGTCAGAAACCGTCTCACCTGCTTGCTCATCATCCTCAACAGGGTCTTGACCTGACTGCAGTTCAGCGTTGTGACTGACTTTAGTGGGCAAATATTCACCTTCAATGGCCACTGGCACGTTGGAGAAGTGTGCTCTTCATGGATGAATCCCGGTTTAAACTGTACCATGAAGATGGCAGACAGTGTGCAACGGGTTATGGCATGGGAAGGCATAAGCTACAGACAACGAACACAATTACATTTTATCGATGGCAATTTGAATGCACGGAGATACCGTGACAAGATACTGAGGCCCATTGTCGTTCCATTCATCTTCCACCATCACCTCATGTTTCACCATGATAATGTATGGCCCCATGTCGCAAGGATCTGTACACAATTCCTGGAAGCTAAAAATGTCCCAGTTCTTTGATGGACTGCATACTCACCAGACATGTTACCCATTGAGCATGTTTGTGATGCTCTGGATTGATGTGTACAACAGCGTGTTCCAGTTCTCGCCAATATCCAGCAACTTTGCACAGCCATTTAAGAGGATCGGACAACATTCCACAGGCCACAATCAACAGCCTGAGGCTAATAGTGGTCACACCAGATACTGACTGGTTTTCTGATCAATGCCCCTACCTTTTAAAAAAAACGTATCTGTGACCAACAGATGCATATCTGTATTCCCAGTCATGTAAAATCTATAGATTAGGGCCTAATTAATTTATTTCAATTGAAAAAACTTTGAAATTGCGTTTATATTTTTGTTCGGTGTACATTAGGGCTTAAGCTGAAAATAAAAACCACAAGGGTCTAGTGGGGAATATCAGATGTCAATTAGATTGAGCGGGAGGTGGTGGGCTGGATTAGACTGGCGTGAGGTGAGAGGGATGGCGACTGGAGAGGACAGAGATGGGATGGGGGTGGAGCCCGTGGAAACAGGAACACTTGACAGTTGGCGGTCTGGTCAAGGGATCATCTGAGGGGCAGAGATGATGAAAGGAGTCAGAAGGTTTGTGTCCGAGGGGTTCTCCTTTTAATCAGGGGCCCTGAGGAGAGAGCACTGCAGCCTGTGGGCCTTCAGCTGCTGTTAACCACTGTCAGGCTAATGGTAAGGGACTCTGGGTTTGAATAAATGGAGCTAGCTTGTTACCAGAGTGCTAATTAATGTATGCGGCAGGGGTGTGAGGGGTTCTGCATTTTAATGAGGGATATGAGAGTCTGCGTGTATGCGGGTGGTGGAAGGGTTTTGAAGCATGGGGCTGAGTGGGATGAGAGGATTGGGTGGGAATAGTGGCCCAAGTGCACAGGGTGATAAACCAATATTTCTGATGTGACAGTTGTTTGTGTAATTGTTGACAAGCCGAGACACAACTTGCCACCAAAAACAGAGCTTTTGACCATCTCTCCTCTCTTCTCTTCTCTTCTCCTTTTTTATCCTCTCCAGGCCGTTATGTCTGGGTCTCTGAAAGATTCCCCCTGGAGCTCTGAGCAAGGCTCACCCTAGACGACCTGGTCTGGCTGCTCCCTGTTCCCACTGACCTTTGGGCAGAGGACACATCTCTGGCTGCAAGCACAGTATATGGTCTGTAGGCCACAACATTGTCTGAGCCAGTCGTGTCAGGTTTGTGGAGTGGAGGGACAGCATTGTTGCATGTGTCATCAAGACTAGACGTGTGTCAAAGTAAAGAGATGGCCTATGGGGGGCGGGACCTTCTTAACTGCCCAAGCTCTCTCCCACATACCTCTGTGTCGCCTGGAAACGCCCACTTCACAAATACACGAGTGTACGGATCTTTGTCTATAGAATAGACGGTAATTATTATATATATATTTTTTTTTTACAGAGCTTGATATTGATCTCAATATCATGGCTATCAAGTAAGTGTAAATAGTGTCCATAAACGTTGTACAAATATAGGTAGAATTACTAAAATGGGCTAAATGCTTAGGTTCTTTGGTCTGTCATGGGACATTTTATTTGAAATTTGAAATTGCTGACTTTGATCAATGGAAATAATGTTTAAAGGTTGAAGCTCAACCACATCAAAATGAATATCTCTCAGAGAATTACCCAGTGTGCTGATGTTCTGTGCTAACAAATTATGTTCCTCTTCTGCAGTCCATACCTGGAAACTGTTGTAATCTATTTTATTTTTACCATTATCTACATTGTAAAATAATAGTGAAGACATCAAAACTATGAAATAACACATACGGAATCATGTAGTAACCAAAAAATTGTTAAACAAATTCTTCAAAGTAGCCACCCTTTACCTTGACGACAGCTCTGCACACTATTGGCATTCTCTCAACCAGCTTCATGAGGTAGTCACCTGGAATGCATTTCAATTAACAGGTGTGCCTTCTTGAAAGTAACATTTTTGGAATTTCTTTCCTTCTTAATACGTTTGATCCAATCGGTTGTGTTGTGACAAGGTAGGGGTGGTATACTGCAGATAGCCCTATTTGGTAAAAGACCAAGTCCATATTATATCAAGAACAGCTCAAATAAGCAAAGAGAAATGACAGTTCATCATTACTTTTAGACATGGTCAATCAATCTGGAAAACTTCAAGAACTTTGAAAATTTCTTCAAGTGCAGTCGCAAAAACCATCAAGCGCTATGATAAAACTGGCTCTCATGAGGACCACCACAGGAAAGGAAGACCCAGAGTTACCTCTGCTGCAGAGGATTCATTAGAGTTACTAGCCTCAGAAATTGCAGCCCAAATAAATGCTTCACAGAGTTCAAGTAACAGACACAACTTAACATCAACTGTTCAGAGGAGACTGTGTGAATCAGGCCTTCATGATCAAATTGCTGCAAAGAAACCACTACTAAAGGACACCAATAATAAGAAGAGACTTGCTTGGGCCAAGAAACACGAGCAATGGACATGAGACCTGTGGAAATCTGTCCTTTGGTCTGTTGAGTCAAAATTTGAGATTTTTCGTTCCAACCGCCGTGTCTTTGTGAGATGCAGAGTAGGTGAACAGATGATCTCTGCATGTGTGGTTCCAACTGTGAAGCATGGAGTAGGTGTGATGGTGTGGGGGTGCTTTGCTGGTGACACTGTATGGGATTTATTTACAATTCAAGGCACACTTAACCAGAATGGCTACTACAACATTCTGCAGCGATACGCCATCCCATCTGGTTTGCGCTTAGTGGGACAATCATTTGTTTTTCAACAGGACAATGGCACAACACACCTCCAGGCTGTGTAAGGGCTATTTGACCAAGAAGGAGAGTGATGGAGTGCTGCATCAGATGACCTGGCCTACACAATCACCTGACCTCAACCCAATTGAGATGGTTTGGGATGAGTTGGATGGTGGAGTGAAGGAAAAGCAGCAAACAAATGCTCAGCATATGTGGGAACTTCTTCAAGAATGTTGGAAAAGCATTCCTGGTGAAGTTGGTTGAGGGAATGCCAAGAGTCTGCAAAGCTGTCATCAAGGCTATCTCTCTCATCATTACTCAATGCTTAGGTTTACCTCCAATGTACTCACATCCTACCATACCTCTGTCTGTACATTATGCCTTGAATCTATTCTCTCATGCCCAGAAACGTGCTCCTTTTACTCTCTGCTCTGAACGCACTAAACAACCAGTCCTGATAGCATTTAGCCGTGCCCTCATCCTACTCCTCCTCTGTTCTTCTTGTGATGTAGAGGTTAATCCAGGCCCTGCAGTGCCTAGCTCCACTCCTACTCCCCAGGTGCTCTCATTTGTTGACTTCTGTAACCGTAAAAGACTTGGTTTCATGCATGTCACCATCAGAAGCCTCCTCCCTAAGTTTGTTTTATTCACTGCTTTAGCACACTCTGCCAATCCGGATGTCCTAGCCGTGCCTAAATCCTGGCTTAGGAAGTCCACCAAAAACCCTGAAATGTCCATCCCTAACTATAACATTTTCCGACAAGATAGAACTGCCAAAGGGGGCGGTGTTGCAATCTACTGCAGAGATAGCCTGCAGAGTTCTGTCTTACTATCCAGGTCTGTACCCAAACAATTCTATCTTCTACTTATAAAAATCCATCTTTCCAGAAACAAGTCTCTCACTGTTGCCACTTGCTACAGACCACCCTCTGCCCCCAGCTGTGCCCTGGACACCATATGTGAATTGATTGCCCCCCATCTATCTTCAGAGCTCGTGCTGCTAGGTGACCTAAACTGTGACATGCTTAACACCCCGGCCATCCTACAATCTAAGCTTGATGTCCTCAATCTCACACAAATTATCAATGAACCAACCAGGTACAACCCCAAATCCGTAAACACACCCTCATAGATATCATCTTAACCAACTTGCCCTCCAAATCCACCTCTGCTGTTTTCAACCAAGATCTCCGTGTTCACTGCCTCATTGCCTGCATCCGTAATGGGTCTGCGGTCAAACAACCACCCCTCATCACTGTCAAACGCTCCCTAAAACACTTCAGCGAGCAGGCCTTTCTAATCGACCTGGCCCGGGTATCCTGGAAGGATATTGACCTCATCCCGTCAGTAGAGGATGCCTGGTTATTCTTTAAAAGTGCCTTCCTCACCATCTTAAATAAGCATGCCCCACTCAAAAAATGTAGAACCAGGAACAGATATAGCCCTTGGTTCTCTCCAGACCTGACTGCCCTTGACCAGCACAAAAACATCCTGTGGCGTTCTGCATTAGCATCGAACAACACCCACGATATGCAACTTTTCAGGGAAGTTAGGAACAAATATACACAGGCAGTTAGGAAAGCTAAGGCTAGCTTTTTCAGGCAGAAATTTGCATCCTGTAGCACAATTTCAAAAAAGTCCATGGAGAATTAGAGCACCTCCTCCCAGCTGCCCACTGCACTGAGGCTAGGAAACACTGTTACCACCGATAAATCCTCTATAATAGAGAATTTCAATAAGCATTTTTCTACGGCTGGCCATGCTTTCCACCTGGCTACCCCTATCCGGTCACCAGTCCTGCGCTCCCCACAGCATCTTGCCCAAACCTCCCCCACTTCTCCTTCACCCAAATCCAGATAGCTGATGTTCTAAAAGAGCTGCAAAATCTGGACCCCTACAAATCAGCAGGCCTAGACAATTTTATTTATTTTATTTATTTATTTATTATTTTAACCAGGTAGGCAAGTTGAGAACAAGTTCTCATTTACAATTGCAACCTGGCCAAGATAAAGCAAAGCAGTTCGACAACATACAACAACACAGAGTTACACATGGAGTAAAACAAACATACAGTCAATAATACAGTAGAAAAATACGTCTATATAACATGTGAGCAAATTAGGTGAGATAAGGCAGGTAAAGGCAAAAAAAGGCCATGGTGGCAAAGTAAATACATTATAGCAAGTAAAACACTGGAATGGTAGATCTGTAGTAGAACAAAGTGCAAAGTAGAAATAGAAATAATGGGGTGCAAAGGAGCAAAATAAATAAAATAAATAAATACAGTAGGGGAAGAGGTAGATGTTTGGGCTAAATTATAGATGGGCTATGTACAGGTGCAGTGATCTGTGAGCTGCTCTGACAGCTGGTGCTTAAAGCTAGTGAGGGAGATAAGTGTTTCCAGTTTCAGAGATCTTTGTAGTTCGTTCCAGTCATTGGCAGCAGAGAACTGGAAGGAGAGACGGCCAAAGGAGGAATTGGCTTTGGGGGTGACCAGAGAGATATACCTGCTGGAGCGCGTGCTACAGGTGGGTGCTGCTATGGTGACCAGTGAGCGGAGATAAGGGGGGACTTTACCTAGCAGGGTCTTGTAGATGACCTGGAGCCAGTGGGTTTGGCGACGATTATGAAGCGAAGGCCAGCCAACGAGAGCGTACAGGTCGCAGTGGTGGGTAGTATATGGGGCTTTGGTGACAAAACGGATGGCACTGTGATAGACTGCATCCAATTTGTTGAGTAAGGTATTGGAGGCTATTTTGTAAATGACATCGCCGAAGTCGAGGATCGTTAGGATGGTCAGTTTTACGAGGGTATGTTTGGCAGCATGAGTGAAGGATGCTTTGTTGCGAAATAGGAAGCCAATTCTAGATTTAACTTTGGATTGAGATGTTTGATGTGAGTCTGGAAGGAGAATTTACAGTCTAACCAGACACCTAGGTATTTGTAGTTGTCCACATTTTCTAAGTCAGAACCGTCCAGAGTAGTGATGCTGGACAGGCGGGCAGGAGCAGGCAGCGATCGGTTGAAGAGCATGCATTTAGTTTTACTTGTATTTAGGAGCAGTTGGAGGCCACGGAAGGAGAGTTGTATGGCATTGAAGCTCGTCTGGAGGGTTGTTAAAACCTCTTACATCTATATGTTCCGCTAGCGGAATGCCTCGCCAATATCCAATGATAGAGCGTGGCGCGAATTACAAACACCTCAAAAATCCAAAAACTTCAATTTTTCAAACATATGACTATTTTACACCATTTTAAAGACAAGACTCTCCTTTATCTAACCACATTGTCCGATTTCAAAAAGGCTTTACAACGAAAGCAAAACATTAGATTATGTCAGGAGAGTACACAGCCAGAAATAATCACACACCCATTCTTCAAGCTAGCATGTAATGTCACAAAAACCAAAACCACAGCTAAATGCAGCACTAACCTTTGATGATCTTTATCAGATGACACTCCTAGGACATTATGTTATACAATACATGCATGTTTTGTTCAATCAAGTTCATATTTATATCAAAAAACAGCTTTTTACATTAGCATGTGACGTTCAGAACAAGCATACCCACCGAAAACTTCCGGTGAATTTACTAAATTACTCACGATAAACGTTCACAAAAAACAAAACAATTATTTTAAGAATTATAGATACAGAACTCCTTTATGCAATCGCGGTGTCCGATTTTAAAATAGCTTTTCGGTGAAAGCACATTTTGCAATATTCTGAGTAGATAGCCCGGCCATCATGGCTAGCTATTTTGACACCCACCAAGTTTGGCACTCACCAAACTCAGATTTACTATAAGAAAAATTGGATTACCTTTGCTGTTCTTCGTCAGAATGCACTCCCAGGGCTTCTACTTCAACACCCAATGTTGTTTTGGTTCCAAATAATCCATAGTTATATCCAAATAGCTGCGTTTTGTTCTTGCGCTCAAGACACTATCCGAAGGGTGACGCGCCGGCGCGTATTGTGACAAAAAAATTCAAAATATTCCATTACCGTGCTTCGAAGCATGTCAAACGCTGTTTAAAATCAATTTTTATGCGATTTTTCTCGTAATATAGCGATAATATTCCGACCGGGAGACCTTGTTTTCCCGGTCTTCACATGCACGCGCGCACGCCCGTGTCATTGTTCTCAGAACGACCACTTTCCAAAACCTACTGTTTTTCGCCCAGGGACTGCAGAGTCATCATTCCCCGTTCTGGCGCCTTCTGAGAGCCTATGGGAGCCTTAGAAAATGTCACGTTACAGCAGAGATCCTCTATTTTCGATAAAGAGGCTATAGAAGGACAAGAAATGGTCAGACAGGGCACTTCCTGTATGGAATCTTCTCAGGTTTTGGCCTGCCATATGAGTTCTGTTATACTCACAGACACCATTCAAACAGTTTTAGAAACTTTAGGGTGTTTTCTATCCAAATCAAACAATTATATGCATATTCTAGTTTCTGGGCAGAAGTAATAACCAGATTAAATCGGGTACGTTTTTTATCCGGCCGTGAAAATACTGCCCCTATCCTAAACAGGTTAACACAGTGTCCAAAGAAGGGCCAGAAGTATACAGAATGATGTCGTCTGCGCAGAGGTGGATCAGAGAATCACCAGCAGCAAGAGCAACATCATTGATGTATACAGAGAAAAGAGTCGGCCCGAGAATTGAACCCTGTGGCACCCCCATAGAGACTGCCAGAGGTCCGGACAACAGGCCCTCGGATATGACACACTGAACTCTATCAGAAAAGTAGTTGGTGAACCAGGCGATGCAATCGTTTGAGAAACCAAGGCTATTGAGTCTGCCGATGAGGATGTGGTGATTGACAGAGTCGAAAGCTTTGGCCAGGTCAATGAATACAGCAGCACAGTTTTGTTTCTTATCGATGGTGGTTACGATATCGTTTAGGACCTTGAGCGTGGCTGAGGTGCACCCATGACCAGCTCTGAAACCAGATTGCATAGCAGAGAAGGTGTGGTGGGATTCGAAATGGTCGGTAATCTGTTTGTTGACTTGACTTTCGAAGACCTTAGAAAGGCAGGGTAGGATGGATATAGGTCTGTAGCAATTTGGGCCAAGAGTGTCCCGTCCTTTAAAGAGGGGGATGACAGTAGCTGCTTTCCAATCTATGGGAATCTCAGACGACACGAAAGAGAGGTTGAACAGGCTAGTAATAGGGGTTGCAATAATTTTCTGTGTAACTGTGCCTACCTGGTTAAATAAAGGTTAAAATTGTAAAAAAAAAATAACATTTACAAAAATGTAACAGGCTACTTTTTTGGTTACTACATGATTCCATGTGTTATTTTATAGTTTTGATGTCTTCACTATTATTCTACAATGTAGAAAATAGTAAAAATAAAGAAAAACCCTGGAATGAGTCAGTGTGTCCAAACTTTTGACTGGTACTGTAAATATCCACCCCCTTCTCCCTTCTTGGACCACAGAGATTTTCATGTAAATGTTTTATTCGCCATTCAATATACATACAAACATCAGATTTATCACAAATACATTTTCCCATAGTCTTAAATGGTCTTAGTATTGCCCATGTAGTTGTGTCCATGGTCATACAGGCTAGGGGTAGCTTTTTCCACCTACTGTACATGTTGTCCATGTACCGAATAGCATAACCTATCACAGGTGTCTGTTTTGGATGATGCTGACCCATTTTGAAGAACTTACATGTTGTTCTTGCTCTTCCTCCTATGTAATGTGCCATTATAAAATGTTAAGGGCTTTCCTTTTCCCCTCTTTCCTGTCAAAACCCCATGCCGTTATGCCAAATGGTTTTGTGAACATAAACTCTGGTGAAGGATTAACATATGTAACTGATGATGACATGCATTGTGGCCATGGTGATACAATGATACAAACCAGACAGGCGTATAGCAAATACATACGTCTATACATGTATGAAATACAGTGAGTACTGTGCATTTGCTTTCAAAGCTCAAAACACTCAATTCACATAAAAATGGTCATCATCAATGTTCAATAAGTATTGTAGTATTTGGGGGAAAATAAGACACACATCCTCAATATATATAAAATCTTAATATATGACGTTACATCATCATGACCTGCTATAATTATTTACACTGTGACACAACAAAGGACAAATGCCAAAAACATTTCACATGACATTTGCCTTGATGTTGCGCATTATAATGCATTTATTTTTTAAATCAATTGAATTGTGTATTTGTATTGTGTGTCAACATAGCAATAGTATATCGGTGTGTAATTCTAATGACAACGGTCAACAATAATAATCTATGATGCTATTTTGTTATTTTCAAATCAATTAAAAGCCTACATGTATTATGATGCTCTGAGGGCAAGAACTCAAATGTTACCTCAGAACAGATTTTCTACGCCTATGCAATGAGTGTTTTATTGCCTAATTAATGGATGTGTGTGTGTGTGATTGTGTTTGTCTGCTCTCGCTTATGTGTTTGTGTGTGCGTGATTGTGTGTGTGCGTGATTGCGTGTGTATGTGATTGCGTTTGTGCGTGTGTGTGTGTGTGATATTTTGTGTGCGTGATTGTGTGTGTGTGTGTGTGTGTGTGTATGTGTGTGTGTGTGTGTGTGTGTGTGTGTGTGTGTGTGTGTGTGTGTGTGTGTGTGTGTGTGTGTATGAATCAGAGAGAGTGAGAATGACAACGGAAATCAGGAGTAATCAAAAATCGCTACACAATTACAAAGCGTGTCCATTGTCCTTACTGTACAATTATACAAGTAACCATACACAAGTCAGAGCCATGTCTCCCCTGCTTTTTGAATATGCTTCACTATAAGAGAATGTTCATCCATTGATACCAGCTCTCAGAAATATCAATAGACATGTCCTTGCATGGACTTAACCTCTGAATTTGGTTTTTAAAAGATTTTCACAGAGCATACTAGATATAAAAGCATTATGTAGCTTTATCCCTTACAATTCTTAAACTCTCTCCATTTTCATTGGTCTGAAGTGTCTGTGTTTGAATCAAAATGTCTGAATAGGTTTTGAGGTCAAATTGGAAGCAGGGCGAGTGTGGGAGGAGGTGAGAGTGGGAAACACAGTAAGAGGGAAGATTAGACTGTGGAGAAGGTAGAAAGTAGGCGTGAACCTGGAGAGCAGGTCAACCCCATAATATACCAATTTGGAGGGAGCATCATTAGAGCCATTTACCATGACTTTTCCCTACACCCTAGTAATCACACTGTAGGTTCCTCTCAAGTGCTTCGAAGAAAATGAGGGAAATCCTACGAAAGCACACTTACAATACAATACTTTCAGAGAGACAGCCTGGGCTGTTATTACGTCACTATGGAATGCATAGGCGTCTCCATTATATCTGTAGGCTCTATGGGCTCTGTAGAGAAGAAGGGAAAAGAAGATGGAGATGTTCACACTGGCAGCCCTGAGCCACATTTTGCCCCATTGTTTTATTTCTCTGAATAGAAGTGGCTGTTTGAATGAGATCGCGGGCGATGAACGGCGACGTGAGGACCTGCTTTACATTTTTACTTTTTGCTCCGCCTTGCTCGAGCCTGGCACGTTTGTAGAAGGTGGTGAAAGGCATTTCTTTTAGGGGTCAAGTGAGACGGCACAGTGATTTGGCATGCAGAGAGAGAGAGAGAGAGAGAGAGAGAGAGAGAGAGAGAGAGAGAGAGAGAGAGAGAGAGAGAGAGAGAGAGAGAGAGAGAGAGAGAGAGAAAGAGAGATAGAGGTAAAAGAGGATGGGTAGGTGCCACATTGCTCTTGATATACACAAGTAAAGGAAAGAGAGGTGAAGGCCTTGTTTGTAGTTCTCTGTGGCTCAACGTCCCACACACACTGTTAAAGCCTCCTGCACCACTAATGTGCTGTTGGTGTGGGTATGACATCATCTGCAGTCAATCAGATAGGCCTGTCAATGACGCAAGTATAGACAGACGGTGGAAGAAGACGAACTGTGGCCATGTTAGAATGGCAAAGGTAAAACAAAGCAACAAAGAAGGCAGGGAATATGAACGGTATTATACAGTTGCAGACGTCTCACGGTTTTGATTCACGTTGTGATGAAAAGCCCTGAGATTGGAGGAAATCCTGGGCTTGGAAGAAAAAAAAGCCCTATCCTTGCTGATGCTATTTTAATTAAATAGTTGCTAGGTTACACAGAGCAAGACGGCAAGGGGTGAGTGGTGGCAGAGGCGCATGGCGAGGGGGGTGGTAGAGGTGGGGGATGGGGAGGGGTTTGTTTGAGGAGGGGACGTGTCCCCGAACAATGAACGCACATCCCTTTTTACAAACCGAATCTATAATAATAATTTCAAATGAGACGTATTGACATGTAATACAGTGTTCTCTTTCTCTCCCTCCTTCCACCCTTTCTCTCTCTCCCCATATCTCTCTATCTCTGTCTCTCTCACCCCCCATCTCTCTCTCTCCATCTCTCTCTTTCCCATCTCTCTCTCTCCCCATCTCTCTCTCTCTCTCACCCTCTTTCCCATCTCTCTCTCTCTCCATCTCTCTCTCTCTCTCTCTTTCATTTCTCTCACAGATCAGAAGAAGGGGAAGTCCTAAAAGGGGAACCTTTTATCTTGGTGACACCGCTTTTCACCTCCACTGGTGACTTACTGGGGGCCGGTGCTCCTGTTGCACCCTGGGATACCAAACGATGGAGGATGCCTCTAGCCCACGTACCCTGGCAACCGTTCTTGAAGCCTACAGCTCCACTCTCCAAACCACCACCCCCTAACCCCTCCACTCCATCCCTTCACCCAGCGTCCCCAGTCCAGGGCTCTGGCCACACATAAACCCCAGACAGGCCTCTGATGGATGGGGCTGGAGAGAGAAGAAAAGCCCTTGATGTTAGAAATAAATCTGACAGGCCCTACTGGAAAGGGCCAGGCCTAATCTTTCCCAGACTAAGGTTTTTTCCTTTTCTTATTTTTTATATCCTTCTCTCTCTTTATTTCCACCCCCACTCTCTTCTCTTCGTCCATGTCTACAGAGATAATGCTGTAATTTACAGCCAAGCATTATGGAAGATGAATGACAGTTGCTTTTTAGACTTAATACACATTAGCCTTTAACAGATAATAGCCTACTGGTAAGAGGAAAACAAAGAAATACCTTCAAAAGGAATTCATTTTTTGGTCATATTCTTCCCCTGATGTTCTAAATGTTATATAATTCCTATTCTTTCATAAGATTCAAAGTTGCTACTGATCAAAGTACACTGATCAATCTTCTTTTCAAAGGTACCTTGCTTTTATTTTTCATATTCATGGTTAAAGTATGGTGGAGAATAGACAGTAAGGCAATGCTTTTCCCATTTCTATGACTGTTTGTGATTCTCCTGAGTGTATACATGTGTGAAACTGGCTGTAAAGAAACACTGGATATAATTTGAAACACACACACACGAACACACACACAGAGGTCAACAGCAGATCCACAACAGTGGTTTCAGGGCCACTGACAGTCACTCAATTAGCTAACCATTTTTAGATTGGTAAGTTAGTCTAGCCAGTTATCTAAACTTGTAGTAGTCATGGCCGAATAGGGACCGGGCACGCAAGGCACGTGCCCAGGGGCCCTGACCTCCAAGGGGCCACCATTGATTTTGTTAGTCACTTTCACTCAGGTATCATTAACATGGCAAAATGTGTATAATTGTAGAAAACTTGCTTTAAAACTGCAACAACAACAAAAGCTTTTCTCTACCCCATGGCAAAATGTGTAGAATTGGAAATGCACTTTAAACGTACATTTCTCTCCCCAGTCAAGAGGTGGGCCACTAAAAATGTTTGCTCGCTTGTTTAGGGCCCCCAAAATGCTAGAGTGGTTTGGTTCTGCATGCATCAGCCAGCTCCGTGCTATAGCAGAGGATCAGCCTTGCGGACAGTGGAGTGTGCAGTGCAGGAATCCCAGTGTCTGTCCTCTGGCCAGTCTCCACAGTCTCCCCTGGGAACCTCCATTGACTCTTCTGAATGGCCCTAATGACCTGAGCTGCTCCCAGGCCGCTGGCCAACGCTCTAACAGGTGGCATGCAGGGGTGAAAGATCAAGTCAATGTGTGTGTCAATATGTTACCTAACACAGAGACACAATCAAAGCAGTAAATGGACTCTAAAACATGACCTTATTCACTTTAGTCAAACGGACTAATTTCAAGTTGTATTTTCAATGACATTAATTACCTCTGCAGAAATGACATTCGTATGTGTTTATTTTGGTTCGTTAGGTCAAGTCAACCTTACTGAAAATGAATGGATAAAACCAAACAAATACAGTAATCAGAATAAGAGCTCAACCATGCTGTACACAGAGCATGGGGTTTGGACCCCACATGTTTTTTTACACTATGGTGTAGAAATGAAAGCCTAGATTCAATCAGATCAGGCGTTAGCTGAAGGTAGCCGACACCCGCATAGCTGATGCTTAGGTGGTGTCGGAGGTGGAAATGCGTTGGAGTTGAGCAGCTGCTCTTGGGATCATTGTCACGCAGCCACACCCGTCTCACTCGCGTTAGAAGTTCAGAACGAGAAAGCGTATCCTATATAGAAATAATGACGCTCAAATTTAAAATCATTAAACAAAATAATTATGATTTCTATCAGCCTAATCGAGGTGTAGATTACATCTCACATCCAAATGTTCAAACTTGTAAACAAGGCTGCATTGGATTTCTCTTCTTGCGAATCCGTGAAACCAATGGCACTACTCGCTTTAGGTATAATGCCACTATGTGGATGTCGGCTAAAGCATATCTGATTGAATAGAGCTATAAATATGGACACATACTGTAAGAATTCTCTGTGTTCAGCATAATTGCCCAGATGAATAACTTCATAACGAAACATGAAAGAGTTACTATCCTCTGTATGATGACATTATATTGTTCTCAATCTAATCAGAATTGAAATGACATTTCCTGAATGTATAGTACAGTGTTAAATTGCCGTCATGAGGAACATAGGTTGATTTTCAGGAACTGTGTGAAAGGACTGGGCATGTACCACTCCAGGAATGTATTGTTCATTGTCAGCCTTAATGAAATACAGTGCTGCAAATGAACTCTTATTAGAATTAAGGCATGCAGGAAACGTACCCTGTAGCACAATAATGCAGGCATCGGTCGGCTGTGTGTGTGTGTGTGTGTGTGTGTGGGGGTGTGTGTGGAGGAGGAGGGAATGCACAGAGGCCCTGGGTTCTGGATGTTCAAGTATTAGTGTTACACACTATATCAATCTATGACAGAGTCTAAATCCTATACAACCAAAATGCAATCCAGGGACCGATATTTAATTGAATTAGGACAAATTACTCATTGGGTAGATTCCCCCCCCCCCCCCCCCACTCTCTTCGATGCAATGTAATGATAGCACACAATAGGCTTATGGATGATGACAGCAGAACTATTTCCGTGATCACAATAACAGTCTGTCAATCATCCTGCTGTTCCATGTGGGACACTAATATCTCATGACAAATACACCCTCATTGCCCATCCTTAAATAGCTGAATTTCAGGGTATTCCAAACGTTCTTGTTATTATCATGATTGGAACTTGAAAGAAATAGAAGTGCCCTACCATTGCCAAGGAGAAACTTTGATCTTATTCTTAGGCTGAAAAAAATATGTACTTGCATTCTTCACCTGGTTCCATTGGATATGCACACTTTAATAAGCTGCTTTCTCATTGGACAGTCTGAAGAGTGAGGATTCTGCTGCTGATTCTCAGGCCTACAGTGCAGTTCTGCCCAAAGACCACTAGGGGGAAGTCAACCCTGTTAATTCACCTCAATGAGGCAATCCCTAGAATTGATCAAATCTAAATTTTATAAACAAAATAAAATACTATCTATTTAAAATGATCAGTTGATTGGCATTGACTTTGATGGTGTTTTCCTACATGCTGTAACAATTCAAATACATTTCCCAATTTGTTCCTTTTCAGTGTAGAAGTCTCATGAAAGCCCCATTTTTGTCCTTCTGTATTTCAATTATGTTTAGAATATGTTCTACAGAAGGGTCAACTACCAAATCTAACAGCTATTGTGTTTTCATTTTAAAATCACATTTACTGTAGTTGTGTTTTATAAACTACTATGAATGATCATTATATTACTTGACTGATTACACACACACACACACACACACACACACACACACACACACACACACACACACACACACACACAGAGAGAGAGAGAGAGCTCAGACTATCAGGAAGCTTCTAATTAAAGGCCATGCTAGAATGCACCGTAGAGACCCCAGAGGAGCCATGTTCATCTCAATGTGAATGAATGTAAGAGTACTGGTGATTACGAGGAGGGCAGCAAGACATTTCATATGGCTATGAGGAGCAAGCACACCCCAATTTGTCCATGAATAGATGTTACTATGAGCACTGTTCAGGATCATGTTTGGGCTCCCTAGTGGTGCAGCGGTCTAAGGCACTGCATCTCAGTGTTAGAGGTGTCACTACAGACACCCTGGTTTGAGTCCAGGCTATATCACAACTGGCTGTGATTGGGAGTCCCATAGAGCAGTGCGCAATTGGCCCAGCGTCGTCCGGGTTTGGCCGGTGTAGGCTGTCATTGTAAATAAGAATTTGTTCTTAACTGACTAGCCTAGTTAAAACATTTTTTTATCATGGCTTGTTGTAGGTACTGATGTTGCCATAGCTGATGACTGTAGTATTCATATTTCCATATTTAATCATACAACATTTTTTAGGAATATTTTCTGAAGCACTGTAATTATTCTGGCCAAAATATTTTGTCTATATTTAGTAAAATGTGATTGACTGAAATATTAAATGTTGTACAAATACAATGTGGGCCCCTTTGCTGTACAGAATTTATGTAAGATCAGATGGTGCTGTACATTTATGTAGACCAATGATATCATGAACATTTGGTAGAGAAACACTGCCACTAACTAAAACTTTGTTTTCTTGTTTATTCATAACAATAAAATGCTTAAATGTCTCCGTTGTCATAATCAATGAATATCTCAATATTCAGCCACTATGGAACTGTCATGTTAATCCGACAAGCATTGTAACATGACTGAAAATAGCATAACAAGTTTTTCTATTTCAGGTGACTTCTGGCGGTAGGAGAGGGGGCTTGACTGGAGATGTTCATAAACCAAGTAAAAAACTTCTGACATGTTCTGACAGTGATGATGAAGGAATGGCAAATGTTAGCAGGAAGGTTGGCATAGCAAGAATGTTGGAATGCTGTGAACTGTGAGGTTGTGAGTTCAAATCCCAGACATGTTGAATATTAATAACTGTATAAATTAACATGCCCAATGTCATCAAGAATGTTAGTGTGCCAAAAGGTTGAAAACATTGTATGATAAAAGCACTGGGTGTGCGTATAACTAGTTCCGTATACTTGTTTTTGTTGGTCAAATTGAGCAAACACTTTAAGTTGATCAAATTTTTGCCAATGTTTTCTCGTGTTAGAGCTAAGTTTTGTGACCAACAAAAAATGTAAACTTCAGGTAGCACTTTGATCGAAAAATTGAGTAAACAAAAAAAAGGCTGTGGAACCAGTTACGTAATTATATTTAGTTGAAACAACCAGATTTTTGGGGGATTTGTTTTACAGTTTACCCTTGTTCAACTGATAAAGATTTTGAAAATAGATTTCATGTTTGAGGAAAAAAGCTATTGCTGGACTACAGCTATTAGAATGGTGCATACGATTTACCGTTTTCTTTCTTTCAAAAGTACACTAACGGTCAAAAGTTTTAGAACACCTACTCATTCAATGTTTTTTCTTTATTTTTACTATTTTCTACATTGTAGAATAAAAGTGAAGATATCAAAACTATGAAATAACACTTATGGAATCATGTAGTAACCAAAAAAGTGTTAAACAAATCAAAATATATTTATATTTGAGATTGTTCAAATAGTCACCCTTTGTCTTGATGACAGCTTTGCACACTCTTGGCATTCTCTCAACCAGCTTCATGAGGTAGATACCTGGTATGTATTTTAATTAACAGGTGTGCCTTCTTAAAAGTTAATCTGTGGAATTTCTTTCCTTCTTAATGTGTTTGAGCCAATCAGTTGTGTTGTGACAAGGTAGGGGTGGTATACAGAAGATAGCCCTATTTGGTAAAAGACCAAGTCCATATTATAGCAAGAACAGCTCAAATAAACAAAGAGAAACAAGAGTCTATCATTACTTTAAGACATGAAGCTCATTCAATACGGAAATATTCAAGAAATCTGAGCGTTTCTTTAAGCGCAGTCGCAAAAACCATCAAGTGCTTTGATGAAACTGTCTCTCATGAGGACCGCCACAGGAATAGAAGACCCAGAGTTACTTCTACTGCAGAGGGTAAGTTCATTAGAGTTAACTGCAACTCAGATTGCAGTCCAAATAAATGCTTCACAGAGTTCAAGTAACAGACACATCTCAACATCAACTGTTCAGAGGAGACTGCGTGAATCAGGCCTTCATGGTCAAATTGCTGAAAAGAAACCACTACTAAAGGACACCAATAATAATGAGAGACTTGCTTGGGCCAATAAACATGAGCAATGGACATTAGACTGGTGTAAATCTGTCCTTTGGTGAGTCCAAATTTGAGATTTTTGGTTCCAACCGCTGTGTCTTTGTGAGAAGCAGAGTAGGTGAACGAATTATCTCTGCATGTATGGTTCCCACCGTGAAGCATGGGGGATGAGATGTGCTGGTGTGGGGTGCTTTGCTGGTGACACTGTATGTGATTTATTTAGAATTCAAGGCACACTTAACCAGCATGGCTACCACAGCATTCTGCAACGATACGCCATCCCATCTGGTTTGCGCTTATGACCTAAAATGATCTAAAATACACCTCCAGGCTGTGTAAGGGCTATTTGACCAAGGAGAGTGATGGAGTGCTGCATCAGATGACCTGGCCTCCACAATCACCCAACCTCAACCCAATTGAGATGGTTAGGGATGAGTTGGATGGCAGAGTAAAGGAAAAGCAGCCAGCAAGTGCTCAGCATATGTGGGAACTCCTTCAAGACTGTTGGAAAAGCATTCCTCATGAAGCTGGTTGAGAGAATGCCAAGAGTGTGCAAAGCTGTCATCAAGGCAAAGGGTGGCTACTTTGAAGAATCTAAAATATAAAACATATAAAAAGTAACAACTCTTTTGGTTACTACATGATTCCATGTGTGTTATTTCATAGTTTTGATGTCTTCACTATTATTGTACAATGTGGAAAATAGTAAAAATAAAGATAAACCCTTGAATGAGTAGGTGTGTCGAAACTTTTGACTGGTACTGTATATTTTTGGCATTAATGATTGTAGAGGATGTCTTCATTAATCACAGCTTTCATTAAACATTGGATATATATTATGGAAATTATAGAATTTCTGTACATTTTGTTGGGTAATGTAAGTGTATTGCCTAATGTGAAAACTGAGTAATGTACTGTAATTTACAGTACTGTAGCATATTACTTTTAGCACTTCTAAAGTAGATTTGAAACACGTATCTTGCATTGTTTACTATTGGCTTGACTGGTAGTTAAAATGACTAAATTGAAAACATTTATGTTGTGTTTTGGTGATTAAACAAATGTTCTCATTACATTTCACAAACTTAGATTTTTGAATAAATGGTTGTGTGGTGAAACATGTTTACAATCCAAATGAATGAACAGTGACAGGTTTGAATGAAAGGCATTACAAGTGTGACCAGTTTGTAGTTTTGTACTAGTTGTGAAAATGTACCACATACTTGCAGTATGTGAGTAAAATCACTTGGGAAGCAAAGCCCCCCCCCCCCCCCCCCCCCCTTAGTTCATATGCCGTGATATATAGGCCAAAGGCAGAGACAATAAGAAGACACAGTGGCAGAATAAATTCAACCACAACTTGTTTTTATCACCAAACCGGATAGCAACCTCTGTCCAGTAAAGTCCACAAAGCATATTGCATGTACAGTTACATGACCTACAGTATGGCCAAGCAAGTTAATGTTTCAGACATTTTCAGATCACTAAACACTATTGATTTAGAAGTCGCCAAGAAAACAGGAGCTGCCTCCGCTATTCCAGCACCATTTCAACTTCAACATCATTAAATCACCTCTGCTTAGTCTAATACAGTACAAACTAAAAGATACCAAAAACAATTGAGTCCAATCAAGTAAGCTAAATATGATGTGGCTGTCCATGGTTTGGATTTGTGTGTGTGTGTGTGTGTGTGTGTGCGTGTGTGTGTGTGTGTGTATTTGTTTAAGTAAAAAAAACGTGTTGGCTCACAGTACTTGTAGAGAAAAGCCAATGCCATCCTCTCCTCTTTCATGTTGACGAAACAGTCCATGACTCTGTCAAACAGAACACGCTTTTAGTTTTTGTTGTCCTAGGCTACCTGGCTAAAATGATTGCTCGCTAGGCTAACTTCCATTCATGGGCAAAGTTAGCTAGTTAACATTAGCATTCTACATCTAGCTACATATTGAACTTCCATCCTCTCAGGCCAGGGGTACAACAATCTATGAATTAATGGTTGGATCAGAATTGCCGTTCCAATCATTGGCCAGTACAGAGAATTAAGTAAAACCACAAGTCCAAATCTCCATCCATGGCTAATTTAGGAAAGAGTCAATTTTAGCTAGTTGGCTAGCTAGCCACCCGAGGACAACAACACAACGAGATGCAACAATTCAAGTTTTTCTGTTAAAGACATATGCTCCCAACGGGGTTTGATAGGAGTGACTCCAAATCCAAGCTGGCTTCCCTTGACACTTTTTTTTGGTGAGCCAGGACCATTTACAGTTGAGCTCGCTCAGTTTAGCTCAACACTGATTGGCTAATACTTTTTTTGTCAAGGGTGGCCAAGTACTCGCTGGCTTCCCTTGCCTTCAATGCTACGGGCGGCAACAATGTCAAAATTCGTTTGGACCAGTCAGCATCAGATAGATGGTCGACACGTAGAGACAGAGGGATGCTGTTTCACTCGCTCGGATGCTTTCTCCTGTGAGATACATTTATCCTCTTGTGAATTGAAGGGAAATTATGAAACACAGAGAGACAAAAGATAAAATGTATGTTTTTCAAATGTTTTATTGGTACATTTTTTGGGGAAGCCTGGCTTCTCTTGGCATCCATGAATACACGCCACCGCATACTTGAGAAAATAGTACCAAAGCAGGCCACGTTTTTCCTTTTCTCAAATCTGAAGTAGAATTGCAAAAATGATCTACATGTATAAAACAGGTCAGAGGGGTCCAGGAGAACCGAAGTGTCCTCTTTTGAGCCATTCATTCTACAAGGTCAGGTCAGTCAGGGTGTAGCTCCTCTTTATTGCTACTTCTCCCAGTCCCAATTACACAATGGTTGAATTCCTATTCTCCCTCAGAGACCTAATGATTAAAGGGACACCTCTCCAGAAGATTCCATCGTTCTTGATGTGAGATGGGGGTCTGGAGGGGTACGCCAACCCCCCAAAGGGGTGCTCTGTGGCCCTCTGTGGTGAACAGACTGGTCTGAATGGGCCCATTTCAAGGGAAAGAAAAGAGCCTCACCAGAGGTTGGTTTTGGGATCTGTCTCATTGATCCAGCTGCCTTTGAAATGAATGTATTGGCCCAGTTTCCCCTGTTCATAGGGAGTATGGACAATGGCACTCAGCTTTTATTATAGCGCTGTACTATTCAAGGAATGCCTTATAATGCCTGAGTTTGAGTATGACTCCCCTGTCGTACAACTCATCACCTCACTCCAACATACAAGGGCATCAGAGGACAGGCAAAGCAAATCAATAGAGAATGGCTAAATTAATTTCAGTTGGTATAAGGACTTCCATTTAGTCTAAAGTGTCACTCGAGGCTAAATAAAAAGATATGACGGTAAAACAATATTGAACGCTATCTTGAGCCTCTGGTTTACAATGAAGCCGAAAATGTGTCCTCAAAAGTGACTAGACGGAGGCCTTGGAAAGCCAAAATGAACACAAGTAATTTACAGTGAGGGGCTTATCAGAGCAATTACATTATCAGTGTACTTGACAGGCTGATGCTACACCACACCCTGTTAGGAGCACAACCAGGACAGAGACAAATGTGAGGAAGACATCAGGAATGAAAAGGCCAGTTACTAAAGTTAATTTCATTATTTGTTTCTGTTTAACTTTGGAACTGTAAAATGCTGTTGCCTGTAGCCAGTTTACACATGCTACTGTAACTCCTGAAATAAACAAAAGCAGTGGTGTAGTGTCATAATGTAAACAAACAGCAATGTTATGTATTACATTCAAGCAGCACTTTTCACTGAGGTCTTAAAACACTCATAATTGCATGGGGTTAACTCATCCCATCCACTGCCAATATGTAGCATCCACCTGGGTGATGCACGGCAGCCATTTTGGATTGTAAATAACATGGTGGGCTTTTCAACACATCGTGTTCCCCTGCTCAGACGTTACATGCATCAACCAATGATTGCATGCCACATCATCAACTGTGCCATCGGGGACCAGATTGCTATAACATGATGTGGTTAGCTGATACGTAAAATACCTATCCAGGTGTTGTAAGATCTTGCATGCGTCAGATTCCTGCTTACCATATCAGAGAGTGAGTCTAACTTTCCTCCACATTAAACCAAATAAATGAAACATAGGTCATAATAATACATGACAAAGAAAATTACAAAACAAATGCCACCTTATTTAAATTCAAGACTCAGACAATGTATAAAATCAGTCTCTTTTTCCTCTCAGTAAAAATAAGTAATTACTTGCCTGTTATAGTCTACAGAGAACTGTTAAATCATGGGGAATAATTTCACTATACACACACATAGCGTGCCAAACAGTATAAGCTCACTGTTGTCAAAACCACATTCAAACAGGAAAGAATGGTTCTCCTGTTATGATTTTGAGAAGAGAGCACAGAGGTGTCGACACGGCGAGAGGGACAATATAAGGACACATGGTTGTGTTCCCCTGCTCAGGTGTTGTTGATGCATGCCAATCTTACAATTCCTGGATTGGTATTTTATCAGCTAACCATGTTATAGAAATCTGGTGCTAGACTCCACAGTTGATGACATGGCACTTAAAGGAAAAATCCACTCAAAAACTATCTTCAGTATTTTATTCCTTAGTCCACTGTTGATAAAGTCCCAAAGTGTTTTGCATGTCAACAGTAAAGTTTTCAAGATATTGGACTTTCAAGAAGCAAAGTTGTCACTTGAAACTTCTTGATGAAGTGACACTTGTCTTCTTAAAAGTCCAATATCTTGAAAACTTTACTGCTGACAAGCAAAACACTTTGGGACTGTATCAACAGTGGACTAAGGGAAAAAAATACCAAATTATAGTTTTTGAGTGGAGTTTTCCTTTAACCCATGCAACATCTGAGCAGGGTAACTCAGCCATTTACACAGGGAGTCTTTGGCAAGGCATCATTTCTGAAGTTTTTACCATTTTGTGTTGTACTGAACACACGTATCAGACAATACTGAAACACTAGGAAAGAATTCAAATTGAAGCTAATGTTTTTCACTGGTAACATATAGATTAATATGAGTCTGGACACTATTCTCACATGGCCTAACTCTTTCTAATCATCATCCAACAGCTGCCTGAAGGTATGATCAATTTAGTTATAAAGTCAAATACTACAACAGATGTCATCATAATAATAATGATGATAATGGATTGGATTTATATAGAGCCTTTCTACCGAGGTACTGAAAGCACTTTACATAGTAAGTAGGAAACTCACCTCATCCACAACCAATGATGACTCACTATTTTAACACATGTCCACTGGAAAATTGCTGCATTATTGAGTCAGAAACTGGCAACATTATCAGAGCTTTCGAGAAGAGGTACATACATGTATGCCATGCCTCTAGTGGCACTCTTCATTCCGTCCTACAGTGGGTCATTCCTACAGTGGATCATTCCTGCAGTGGGTCATTCCTACAGTGGGTCATTCCTACAGTGGGTCATCCCTGCAACGGGTCATCCCTGCAACGGGTCATCCCTGCAGTGGGTCATCCCTGCAGCGGGTCATTCCTGCAACGGGTCATCCCTGCAGCGGGTCATCCCAGCAGCGGATCATCCCTGCAGTGGGTCATTCCTGCAGTGGGTCATTCCTGCAGTGGGTCATCCCTGCAGTGGATCATTCCTGCAGTGGATCATTCCTGCAGTGGGTCATCCCTGCAGTGGGTCATCCCTGCAGTGGGTCATTCCTGCAACGGGTCATCCCTGCAGCGGGTCATCCCAGCAGTGGATCATCCCTGCAGTGGGTCATTCCTGCAGTGGGTCATTCCTGCAGTGGGTCATCCCTGCAGTGGATCATTCCTGCAGTGGGTCATCCCTGCAGTGGGTCATCCCTGCAGTGGATCATTCCTGCAATGGGTCATTCCTGCAGTGGGTCATTCCTGCAGCGGGTCATCCCTGCAGTGGGTCATTCCTGCAGTGGGTCATCCCTGCAGTGGGTCATTCCTGCAGTGGGTCATCCCTGCAGTGGATCATTCCTGCAGTGGATCATTCCTGCAACGGGTCATCCCTGCAGTGGATCATCCCTGCAGTGGATCATTCCTGCAGTGGATCATCCCTGCAGTGGGTCATCCCAGCAGTGGATCATCCCTGCAGAGGGTCATCTCTGCAGTGGGTCATTCCTGCAACAGGTCATCCCTGCAGTGGGTCATTCCTGCAGTGGGTCATCTCTGCAGCGGGTCATCCCTGCAGTGGGTCATCCCTGCAGTGGATCATCCCTGCAGTGGATCATTCCTGCAGTGGGTCATCCCTGCAGTGGATCATCCCTGCAGTGGATCATTCCTGCAGTGGGTCATCCCTGCAGTGGATCATTCCTGCAGTACCCACGACTCTGGCACATAGAGCTCAAGTGATCAGCGGTCTAAAGGTCCTCAATAATATTTCAGAGCAAACTGGTTAGAAAATACAAATGTTTTAGATAATAGTCTTGAATGTACAGTGGGGCAAAAAAGTATTTAGTCAGCCACCAATTGTGCAAGTTCTCCCACTTAAAAAGATGAGAGAAGCCTGTAATTTTCATCATAGGTACACGTCAACTATGACATACAAAATGAGAAACAAAATCCAGAAAATCACATTGTAGGATTTTTAATGAATTTATTTGCAAATTATGGTGGAAAATAAGTATTTGGTCACCTACAAACAAGCAAGATTTCTGGCTCTCACAGACCTGTAACTTCTTCTTTAAGAGGCTCCTCTGTCCTCCACTCGTTACTTGTAATAATGGCACCTGTTTGAACTTGTTATCAGTATAAAAGACACCTGTCCACAACCTCAAACAGTCCCACTCCAAACTCCACTATGGCCAAGACCAAAGAGCTGTCAAAGGACACCAGAAACAGAATTGTAGACCTGCACCAGGCTGGGAAGACTGAATCTGCAATAGGTAAGCAGCTTGGTTTGAAGAAATCAACTGTGGGAGCAATTATTAGGAAATGGAAGACATACAAGACCACTGATAATCTCCCTCGATCTGGGGCTCCACGCAAGATCTCACCCCGTGGGGTCAAAATGATCACAAGAACGGTGAGCAAAAATCCCAGAACCACACGGGGGGACCTAGTGAATGACCTGCAGAGAGCTGGGACCAAAGTAACAAAGCCTACCATCAGTAACACACTACCCCGCCAGGGACTCAAATCCTGCAGTGACAGACGTGTCCCCCTGCTTAAGCCAGTACATGTCCAGGCCCATCTGAAGTTTGCTAGAGAGCATTTGGATGATCCAGAAGAGGATTGGGAGAATGTCATATGGTCAGATGAAACCAAAATAGAACTTTTTGGGAAAAACTCAACTCGTCGTGTTTGGAGGACAAAGAATGCTGAGTTGCATCCAAAAAACACCATACCTACTGTGAAGCATGGGGGTGGAAACATCATGCTTTGGGGCTGTTTTTCTGCAAAGGGACCAGGACGACTGATCCGTGTAAAGGAAAGAATGAATGGGGCCATGTATACCGAGATTTTGAGTGAAAACCTCCTTCCATCAGCAAGGGCATTGAAGATGAAACGTGGCTGGGTCTTTCAGCATGACAATGATCCCAAACACACCGCCCAGGCAACGAAGGAGTGGCTTCGTAAGAAGCATTTCAAGGTCCTGGAGTGGCATAGCCAGTCTCCAGATCTCAACCCCATAGAAAATCTTTGGAGGGAGTTGAAAGTCCGTGTTGCCCAGCGACAGCCCCAAAACATTACTGCTCTAGAGGAGATCTGCATGGAGGAATGGGCCAAAATACCAGCAACAGTGTGTGAAAACCTTGTGAAGACTTACAGAAAACGTTTCACCTGTGTCATTGCCAACAAAGAGTATATAACAAAGTATTGAGATAAACTTTTGTTATTGACCAAATACTTATTTTCCACCATAATTTGCAAATAAATTCATAAAAAATCCTACAATGTGATTTACTGAATTTTTTTCTCCTCATTTTGTCTGTCATAGTTGAAGTGTACCTATGATGCAAATTACAGGCCTCTCTCATCTTTTTAAGTGGGAGAACCTACACAATTGGTGGCTGACTAAATACTTTTTTGCCCCACTGTAACCTCTCATGCAGTTTAAGTGTAATGGTTACTCAATCATGCCACTGCTGGCCTAGCCTGGCCACTGGGATAGGAACCCTCAGACATAAAACATTTGCTTTTCCTTGTACTGCGCTTCAACTTGGCCAATTAGCAACTAGTAAGTCAGTAAATGGAAATTCTTGAAATCGAAAACAAATTCTAAAAAACACATTTTAATTTAAAGAGAAACTAAACCAGAAATAATAAACACATGCAAATGTAGAAATACTTTTGAACCCAAATAAAGAAATACAAATAAATAAAAAAAAACGCAAATGGTGACAGACAAGACAAACAATGCCTTTTTGGCCAATGCATTGTAAAAGTATCCCAGCTACTCCTCGATTGACATGTCAGGGAACAAATTAAAGATACAATTTGCAATTGATTTGTCTTGAACACATTCCTCAAGTGAAATATTGTACAGTCCAATAACACATTGTTTGGTGTTACGATTAGAAAAGATTAGCTCTCAAATACTATATATACTGAACAGAAATATAAACACAACATGCAACAATTTCAGTGAGTTTACTGAGTTACAGTTCATATGAGGAAATGAGTCAATTGAAATAAATGAATTAGGCCCAGCCATTGGTGGGCATAGGGCCACCCACTGGGGAGCCAGCTTTTCCCCACAAAAGAGCTTTATTACAGACAGAAACACTCATTAGTTTCATCAGCTGTCTGGGTGGCTGGCCTTAGACGATCCCACAGGTGAAGAAGCCGGATGTGGAGGTCCTGAGCTGGTGTGGTTAAAAGTGGTCTGCGGTTGTTAGGCCGGTTGGACGTACTGCCAAATTCTCTAAAACGTCATTGGAGGCGGTTTATGGTAGAGAAATGGACTTTAAATTCTCTGGCAACAGCGCTGGTGGACATTCCTGCAGTCTGCTTGCCAATTGCACGCTCCCTCAACACTTGAGACATCTGTGGAATTGTGTTGTGTGGCAAAACTGCACATTTTATAGTGGACTTTTATTATCCCCAGCAGAAGGTAATGATGTAATGATCATGCTGTTTAACCAGCTTCTTGTTATGGCACACCTGTCTGGTGGATGGATTATCTTGGCAAAGGAGAAATGCTCACTAACATGGATGTAAACAAATTTGTGCATATAGAACATTTCTGGGATTTTTTTATTTCAGCTCTTGAAACGTGGGATCAACACTTTACATGTTGCATTTATATTTTTGTTCAGTATACAATAAATGCTACAAAAAAATGATTTAACTTAAAACATGGTGTTCGTAGAGGTTCAATAAATCTTCTGTTGAACTAGTCACGAGGCATAGGGCTGGTAATAAGAGCCATGTGCAGCCTTTAACCATTGAAGGTAACAAACAATTTAAATCACGGACACCAATCACTTTCATCATAAGAACAAGCTGAAATTAGGCAGGATTGATACATTCATAGTGTGCACACTCCCCACATTTCAAGAGAGGAACAAGTTAAGGTAAGAATGACAAAGCCTTCACAGGAAACAAAACAATGATTTTGTCATCCGATATAATGCTGTGTGAACATGTTAAAGGTTGACTCAGCGAAACCACGTTGCCACGAGCAGCACCGCAGATATTGAGATGAGCGAGATGCAAGACTTCACTCTCACATTATCTGTGCATGGGTTCGCTTCACACTGTTCACAGCTTGGTAGCCAGGGCACCAAAACAGCGGAGAAGTTGAGCTTCGCGCTTCAATGCTCTTAAGTTTATATCTTAGTTGTTGTGGAAATTGACCAACTATGCTGTTTACTTTCTGCATCTACGTCACATCGCTGAGCCCACATATCAATACGGAGTTAGTGTTACGATAACCATTGACCAAAACAAACCTCTCTCTGAACTCTGATGGGTATACTACAAAGATCAAGGGGGCTCCCGAGTGGTGCAGCGGTCTAAGGCACTGCATCTCAGTGCTAGAGGCGTCACTACAGTCACCCAGGCTGTATCACAACCAGCCGTGATTGGGAGTCCCATAGGGCGTCGCAACATTGGCCCAGCATCATCCGGGTTGGCCGGCGTAGGTAATCATTGTAAATAAGAATTTGTTCTTAACTGACTTGCCTAGTTAAAGGTTAAATAAAAAAATTAGATGAAAGAGTTAGCTAGCTTACTTGCCTAAATATTCTGAAATAAATTTGTTTTTAGAAAGATATGCTTGAAATGGGCATAGAATAACTGACCAAAAATACATATCTACGTATAGCGTTCTTAATGATCCAGAAAATGGATTGTTATCTGGTTGTTTATCAGTTAGCAGGCTAATTCATTGATCCTGCTATGTAGTATACCCCTCTGGACTTCAAGTAGACATAAGCCTACAATCAGAGTAGTGTCCAGACAACTGTCTTTTATTCCTGAACAGGCTGGACAATCATCCCTGTGTTCAAGAACATGACTGTGTGTGTGTGTGTGCGCATGCATGTCAGTAAGCCTGTGAAAGTCTTGCTGTACATAAAAGATATGCACAAGCGTATGAGTACACACTTGTGCTCTATTGATTCCTCACTGGGACTCTGAAGACAGAAGGCCGCAGAGGTGCTGTATGTTCAAAATTAGCAAACATCAAATCTAAAGCCCACTGGAAGGGTCAGTCTTACTTGCCATCTCTTTCAAAAAAAATATTCATAAATTCACAGAAAATCAGTTTCTCTACTGGCTCTACAATGGGTGGAGGAGGGGAGAAGAGAGTTGAGGAGGGTGGAGTTTGGTCGAGGAGGGGAGAGGGTGGAGGAGGGGAGGGGAGAGTGGAGGAGAGTAGAGGAGGGGAGAGTGGAGGAGGGGAGGGGAGAGTGGAGGAGAGTAGAGGAGGGGAGAGTGGAGGAGGGGAGGGGAGAGTGGAGGAGAGTAGAGGAGGGGAGAGTGGAGGAGGGGAGGGGAGAGGGTGGAGGAGGGGAGGGGAGAGTGGAGGAGAGTAGAGGAGAGGGTGGAGGACGGGAGGGGAGAGTTGAGGAGGGTGGAGTTGGGTCGAGGAGGGGAGAGGGTGGAGGAGGGGAGAGTGGAGGAGAGTAGAGGAGGGGAGAGTGGGGGAGGGGAGAGGGTGGAGGGGAGAGTGGAGGAGAGTAGAGGAGGGGAGAGGGTGGAGGAGGGGAGGGGAGAGTGGAGGAGAGTAGAGGAGGGGAGAGGGTGGAGGAGGGGAGGGGAGAGTGGAGGAGGGGAGGGGAGGGGAGAGTGGAGGAGAGTAGAGGAGGGGAGAGGGTGGAGGAGGGGAGAGTGGAGGAGGGGAGAGTGGAGGATTGGAGGGGAGAGGGTGGAGGAGGGGAGAGTGGAGGAGAGAGTGGAGGAGGGGAGGGGAGAGGGTGGAGGAGGGGAGGGGAGAGGGTGGAGGAGGGGAGGGGAGAGGGTGGAGGAGGGGAGGGGAGAGTGGAGGAGGGGAGAGGGTGGAGGAGGGGAGGGGAGAGGGTGGAGGAGAGTAGAGGAGGGGAGAGTGGAGGAGGGGAGGGGAGAGTGGAGGGTGGAGGAGGGGAGGGGAGAGTGGAGGAGGGGAGGTGAGAGTGGAGGAAAAGAGTCTGTGGCTTATAAGTGGCAGTTGACTTAACTCTTCTCCTCTTGATCAAAATGCCCTTTTAGTTTTTAACCGCTAGGCTACCTACTGCCCACGGGCATAATGTATGCCAACATGACAGCAGGGATCATACTCACATTCACATAGATACATACACACATGCCAATCTTAGTTAACCCAGAACTAAAGTCTTGTGTAATTGGCTAAATGCTCATTTAAGTTCTGGTTCCACACGTTAAGAGAAGATATCGAAAGAGGATCGGACCCGGAACGAAGACCCCCTTCTCTCTCTCTGCAGGTTACGGGCAAGTCTATGGGCCAAATGTCCCCTCTCCTTCCGAAACACCTGCGAAATCGTGATTTGTCCAAAGTACTGGAACTAATGCTGCTCGTTATCTCACGCATCCCATTGCATCATTACAGATCTACGATACAATTTCTGTTTACTTTAGTCTGCACACACGAGTATTAATCTACAGGGCTCACCTGTAAAAGAGACATTGGTCTCATTGTGATTTCCCTGTCAAACTAAAAGATTAAATAAAACATCTACAGAAGCTATTCCCTTGAACAGGCCCTGTGTGCTGCCCTACCTGACTGCTGTCACAATTTGTCAGAAGGGGCACAAGTTTCTCTCAGCTCTTCCAGTATGGCTCAGTTTGTACCAGGGTCAGTAAAATGGGGGGTAACATACATCACAAATCATAAGAACACATTGCAGTTTCAAGTGATGAGATCTCAGCAGGGAATGTCCCAGTGAGGTTCCCCTCCTCCAGTAGGAATAGCATTGCTTCCAGCTGTCCCTTCTCAAACCGTGACTGGCGAGCAGCGGTTTAGCTCTCATGTCCCATCACACCATCCACAGGTCCCAAGCCCCCGCCACAGTATGCAGAGACAAGGTCGTTTCTGCTGCTCTGTTAAAGACTGTACGCACACTGAGTGTATAAAATATTATGAACACCTCTTTCCATGACAGACTGACCAAGGAAATCCAGGTGAAAGCTACTGTATGATCCCTTATTGATGACACTTGTTAAATCCACTTCAAAATCAGTGTAGATGAAGGGGAGGAGACAGGTTAAAGGAGTTTTAAGCTTTGAGACATGGATGGTGTATGTGTGCCATTCAGAGGGTGAATGGGCTAGACCAAATATTGAAGTGCCTTTAAACGAGGTATGGTAGTAGGTGCCAGGCGCACTGGTTTGAGTGTGTCAAGAACTGCAACGCTGCTGGGTTTTTCATGCTCAACAGTGTTCCGTCTGTATCAAGAATGGTCCACCCCCCAAAGGACATCCAGCCAACTTGATATAACTTTGGGAAGCACTGGATTCAACATGGGCCAGCATCCCTGTGGAACACTTTCGACACCATGCCCCGACGAATTGAGGCAACTCAATATTAGGAAGGTGTAGGGCTGTGGTGGTCATGAAATTTTGTCAGCTGGGGAAAATAACTGCCGGTCTCACTCTAATTGGCCATCAATTAACATAAACACGTTTAGCATCTCCTGGCTTCCACACATAGCCAACAAGCCACTGATGTAGAACTTTGGAACATCTACATTTTAAAAAGTCTAATAAATCAATTTAATATAGCCTACACCATCACGATAAATCCATTATCAGGTCTCAAGAAACATGATATGAAGAATAGGTAGCCTATTTCAGAAGAGCAGAATCTGGCTAGCCATATGGCTCTGGGCGCAGACAAGATTTGCTTAGAATTCCGTTGTATTATTTTACAGTACGAAGAATACAATTGAACATAGCTGAATAAAACACAAAGGCCATTTTCTTCAAACGATTTCTGTGGGAGAGCGCACACATGGCTATTCTGTGTTAAGAGTTTAACAAAGAAAAGTTCTCCTATACGCTTCATTTAGAGTTATTTCTGCAACCTTAGTTGTGATAGACGTTGGGCTATATGTTTCGATTTTTAATATATTCTAAGCCTGCATGATGCGACTAATGAGGATTTGAAAAAAACGTCATGAAAGGCATGACCTCTGCTTTGTTTCTTGTGCAGGCTGCTCACACTTCATCAGTCTCTCATTCACAATTTGACAAGCACTTGATAAAATGTATCACCAGGCCTCGAATTTCCCAGCAGCATCCCCTTTGTGTGGACGTAATGCCCCCTAAAAAAAAACATGCCTTTTGCAGCCAAAGTGGACGTTATGCCCGTGGGCTGAATATAATAATTATAATTATTTTCTCCCGGCTGCCAATCGCCTTGCTCCAAAGCACCTCTCACTCACATGGCTTTCTCAGATATCTCAATTATTTTAAACCAATGCCCGTCATGTGATCGTGTCCTTCTCACAGGCATCTCAGCTAAGTAGGCTACAAGTGAAGACAGATACATCGGGGACACAACTGCGCTCCTCCCGCTTACCGAATTCCGAGGCACATATTGAAGATGTTAGAAGAACTGTCCACATTTACTTTTCGTCAGCCAACAAGATGAGTGGGCTGAACGAAGAGCAAAAACACTAGCCTATGTCAATCTACTATCCACCGTACCACAAAGGTTGACCTATTCTATTGGTCAACTTGCCCTTCTGTGCAAGAAATAAATATTCTAAACAGTCTGGGACAGTTGTGGGATGCAATAGATCCCAAATTAATACAGCCACACTTCAAAATTAATTTTAAAAGCAATGAGGCTGATGCAACAGATCAGAACGTTTAACTTAAAATGTTGATCAATTATTAGGCTATTTCTTCACATTATAAGCTGAGCAATGTGCACACGGCAGTAGCCTATAAGCGCACATGTTCCTAAATACAATCAATCAATTAGCAGGAAAACACTGTTCTCAAAAGTGACCGCAAATGCGATTATGCATGTAATGCTTTATTATAAAGTAGCATTTTTATGGTGAAAATTATCTTCCCCAAACTTGGGGACTACACTGGTTGTAAAGAGGATTAACATGCTTCATTTGAAGAAGTTATCTGGCCACTCTAGATGTGATAAAACCTTATCAAAACATACAGGCCTATGGGCTAGGCGACATGAGCAGTGCGACTATAATCTGAAAAGGTCGCAAAAACCCCCCGCATGTGCTATTTGCCTTACTGCATACGCTGGGCATCATTCACAAGGGATAGGCTAATATTGTCACCTATCAGACTATTCTTGATTTTATCTCATCTTTACATATACTAAGTAATATGTGTGAAATTTGTTTTGATTTAGAATGGACCATTATTATGCACCTGTCTCGGAACCGGGGCAGGGGGAACAAACTACATGTCATCTATGCACTTAAACGCTTTTCCCGTGGTTAATTTTCATGCCAGCCTGGTAGGCTATACTCCTGTTGTAAAGATAAGCAATGTACTTTATAATAGGGAAGTTGAGAAATAAATATAGCATGCATAGCCTATAGAAAAAACTGATGGATTCTCCTATTTTTAATAGGAGAATAGGATGGTGCAATTCTAAGATGCCGTAGCAGTAGGACATGTGTGTTTGTCTTATCCAGTGTAAATAGCCGGTCTTTTTCGTATACATCTTAATCTCACTTTCTATCTACGAACTAAATATGCTTTCCTGCAACCCGCCTCACCCAATGTGGTACGGATCTGCTATTTTTATTCCTTATAACTGGAACTTCCATCAGGAGCTAGCCAGCTAACTAGCTACTAGTCTTTGTTAGCCACGGCAAGCGGTCTTCACTTTTTTCTCAGTCACCAGCCAGCCAGCTTTGGCTCAGACAACACCTGCCTGTCTGCTCAGCACGATATCAACCCAGAGCACATCGGACTGCTTCTCTCTACCAATCACCGGATTCCTGCCGCTCTGGATCATTACACTGGATCATCGCGGTTAGCTAGTTGCAAACGAGTGGCTACTGTTAGCTAATGCCTCTGTCCCGAAGCAAGCACCTGCTAGCCTCGAGCTAGGCCCATATACCGGCTAATTCTAGGGTTACAACACCTCCTTTGTCAATTGGTCTGGACCTTTATTGTCGACACTGAGCCCCGCCGATCCATCACGACTGGACTGCCGACTTGATCGCCCGATGTGGTCTCAACAGGCTATTCTGTTACGATGTCGCCGAAGAACCATCTACTAGCCCCGGCCCGCTAGCTTTTCTGAACGCTGTGTCCCCTGCTCGCCTAGAGTAGTAGTGACTACCGAACGGCACCCTTACTCACTTATTGCTGCTCATTTGACCCTATGATCACTCGGCTACATAGCTGATGACCCCTGGACTGTTTCAATAACACAGTACCTCATTTTCTTTACCTGTCGACCCCAGCCCCAAACTCAGGTCCTGTAAGTACCTAACTGACCAGCTCTGCCCATTCATAGTCATTTACCCATTGTTGTCTTAGATCTCCTAATCAACATCTGTGTTTGCTCTATGTCTCTCTCTAATGTCAATATGCCTTGTCTACTGCTGTCTTGGCTAGTTTTTGTTTTATTTCACTGTAGAGCCCTCAGTCCCGCTCAAAATGCCTTAGATAGCTCTTTTGTCCCACCCCACACACATGCGGAGACCTCACCTGGCTTAACTGGTGCCTCCAGAGACGAAACCTCTCATCATCACTCAATGCCTAGGTTTACCTCCTGTCTATACATTATGCCCTGAATCTATTCTACCACGCCCAGAAATCTGCTCCTTTTATTCTCTGTCCCCAACACACTAGAAAACCAGTTCTTATAGCCTTCAGCCGTACCCTTATCCTACTCCTCCTCTGGTGATGTAGAGGTTAACCCAGCCTTCAGTTCCACTCCTATTCCCCAGGCGCTATCATTTGTTGACTTCTGTAACCGTAAAAGCCATGGTTTCACGCATGTTAACATCAGAAGCCGCCTCCCTAAGTGTGTTTTATTAAATGCTTTAGCACAGTCCGCCAACCCTAATGTCCTAGCCATGTCTGAATCCTGGCTTAGGAAGGCCACCAAAAATTCAGAAATTTCCATCCCCAACATTTTCCATCAAGATAGAACTGCCAAAGGGGGTGGAGTTGCAATCTACTGCAGAGATAGCATGACAGAACTCTGCAGGCTATCCAGGTCTGTGCAAAAACAGCTCGAGCTTCTACTTTTAAAAATCCACGTTTCCAGAAATAAGTCTCTCACTGTTATTATAGACCCCCTCAGCCCCCAGCTGTGCCCTGGACACACAATGTGAATTAATTGCTCCCCATTTATCTTCAGAGTTTGTACTGTTAGGTGACCTAAACTGGGATATGCTTAACACCCCAGCCATCCTACAATCTAAGCTAGATGCCCTCAATCTCACACAAATTATCAAGGAACCTATCAGATACAACCCTAAATCCGTAAACACGGGCACCTTCATAGATATCATCCTGACCAACAGGCCCTCCAAATACACCTCTGCTGTCTTCAACCAGGATCTCGGCGATCACTGCCTCATTGCCTGCATCCGTTAATGGGTCCACGGTCAAACGACCACCCCTCATCACTGTCAAACGCTCCCTAAAACACTTCAGCGAGCAGGCCTTTCTAATCGACCTGGCCCGGGTATCCTGGAAGGATATTGACATCATTCTGTCAGTAGAGGATGCCTGGTTATTCTTTAAAAGTGCTTTCCTCACCATCTTAAATAAGCATGCCCCATTCAAAAACATTTTTAGAACTAAGAACAGATATAGCCCCTGGTTCACTCCAGACTTGACTGCCCTTGAGCAGCACAAAAACATCCTGTGGCGTACTGCATTAGCATCGAATAGCCCCCGCGAAATGCAACTTTTCAGGGAAGTCAGGAACCAATATACACATGCAGTTAGGAAAGCAAAGGCTAGCTTTTTCAAACAAAAATGTGCATCCTGTAGCACAAACCCCAAAAAGTCCATGGAGAATAAGAGCACCTCCTCCCAGCTGCCCACTGCACTGAGGCTAGGAAACACTGTCACCACCGATAAATCTACAATAACCAAGAGTTTCAATAAGCATTTTTCTACGTCTGGCCATGCTTTCCACCTGGCTACCTCTACCCCGGTCAACAGCTCTGCACCCCCCACAGCAACTTGCCCAAGCCTCCCCCATTTCTCCTTCACCCAAATCCAGAAAGCTGATGTTCTGAAAGAGCTGCAAAATCTAACACCTACAAATCAGCTGGGCTAGACAATCTAGACCCTATCTTTCTATAATTATCTGCAAAAAATAGTTGCGACCCCTATTACTAGCCTGTTCAACCTCTCTTTCATATCATCTGAGATCCCTAAAGATTGGAAAGCTGCCGTGTTCATCCCCCTCTTCAAAGGGGGAGAAACTCTAGACCCAAACTGTAACAGGCCTATATCTATCCTACCCTGCCTTTCTAAAGTCTTCGAAAGCTAAGTTAACAAACAGATCACCAACCATTTTGAATCCCACCATACCTTCTCCGCTCTGCAATCTGGTTTCCGAGCTGGTCATGGGTACACCTCAGCCACGCTCAAGGTCCTAAACAATATCATAACCGCCATCGATAAAAGACAGTACCGTGCAGCCGTGTTCATCGACCTGGCCAAGGCGTGTCAAATCGGAGGGCCTGTTGTCCGGACCTCTGAAAGTCTCTCAGGGGGTGCCACCTCTACGCAGACGACACCATTCTGTATACTTCTGGCCCTTCTTTGGACACTGTGTTAACAAACCTCCAGACGAGCTTCAATGCCATACAACACTCCTTCCGTGGCCTCCAACTGCTCTTAAATGCAAGTAAAACTAAATGCATGCTCTTCAACCGATTGCTGCCCGCACCCGCCCATCTAGCATCACTACACTGGACAGTTCTGACTTAGAATATGTGGACAACTACAAATACCTAGGTGTCTGGTTAGACTGTAAACTCTCCCTCCAGACTCACATTAAGCATTTCCAATCCAAAATTACATCTAGAATCGGCTTCCTATTTTGCAACAAAGCATCCTTCACTCATGCTATCCTACCGATCCTTGACTTCGGCATCCTTGACTTTGGTGATGTCATTTACAAAATAGCCCCTAACACTACTCATCAAACTGGATGTAGTCTATCACAGTGCCATCCGTCTTGTCACCAAAGCCCCATATACTACCCACCACTGCAACCAATGCTCTCATTAGCTGGCCCTCGCTTCATATTTGTCGCCAAACCCACTGGCTCCAGGTCATCTATAAGTCTTGCTAGGTAAAGCCCCACCTTATCTCAGCTCACCAGTCACCACAGCAGCACCCACCCGTAGCACTTGCTCCAGCAGGTATATTTCACTGGTCATCCTCAAACCCAACTCCTCCTTTGGCCACCTTTCATTCCAGTTCTCTGCTGCCAAAGACTGGAACGAATTGCAAAAATAACTGAAGCTGGAGTCTTATCTCCCTCACTAACTTTAAGCATCAGCTGTCAGAGCAGCTTAGCGATCATTGCACCTGTACACAGCCCATCTGTAAATAGCCCACCGAACTACCTCATCCCCATATTGTTATTTATTTTGCTGCTTCTTTGCACCCCAGTATCTCTACTTGCACATTCATCTTCTGCACATCTATCACTCCAGTGTTAATGCTAAATTGTAATTTCTTCACCACTATGGTCTATGTATTGCCTTACCACTCTAATCTTACTACATTTGTACACACTGTATATTGATTTTTCTATTGTGTTATTGACTGTACATTTGTTTATCCCATGTGTCCAGAACTAAGTCCAAACTGGGACTTGTTTGTGTCGCACTGCTTTGCTCCATCTTGGCCTGGTCCCATTTGTAAATGAGAAGTTGTTCAACTGGCCTACCTGGTTAAATAAAGGTGAGAAAAAAAAAGAGGCCATCGAAACTCTGTTTTCTCACGCAATTGCATAGCCTATAGAAATGTTGCACATGAGCTCACATGGAGTGTTTGATTTTCGATTTCTTTGCATTGATGTCAGAGTGACTAGAGGGACAATAGAGTGCTGAGTACCAGGCAGTTAGCAAGTTTGGTTGGCTACTAATGACCATCAGCACCAGAGCTTGGAGAAGCCTAGTTACCGTGACTAAATGGTCACATGGAATTTTACTGCTGTCATGAACGCCAGTGTGGCGGTAATACGGTCACCATAACAGCCCCTAGGAAGGTGTTCTTAATGTTTTGTACACTCAGTGTATATTATCATTACTCTCATTTACATTAGTCTCTTGGTAAGGATTTGTGAATCCTGCTCTCAAAAATAAGGTTGTAAAAAAAGGTTTAGAGTCATCCATGGAGGAAGCACTGGGGGTGAACGAGGAGCTCTGCTGATAGGATCATGAGTGACAGGGCTGTAGGAGGGGAGTTGTCATTAGGGCACCTGCCCCACACAGTCACTTCTGAACGAGCCTGGAACAGAGCCTTGTGGGACACCCCTCTGACCCTGGGGCAATGCTGCTATGCCGCCATAAGATACTGGTGATAGAAGAGGCCGAATATTGATGTGGAGAAGAGGCAGGCAGCGATCCACCAGGTGAAGAAGGAGAGGAGGCCGCGGAAAAGCAGGGGGGTGAACACTGTCCGCAGGCCCCCGAGAGCCACGGACAGGTGTGCCTCCACCTCCGGCCCTGGAGCTGCAGTTGGTGTTGCCACCATGGCAGGGTCAGAGTCCAGCGGACAGGGTAAGTCTTCCTCAGGGTACACCCCCCAGGAGTGTCCACCTATAACACAGAGAGTAAGGGGGTACGTTAGCAGAGTGGTGGGCTAAAGACTGCTGTTAAAACGTTCAATATACTGTACAGACAATAATTTCTGATGATGGTACCAAACTCACCTAAGGTTTTTAGCAGCAAGGTTGTATGCAGCAACATCACCAAGGGTGCCACATACTGCAGTGCGATTACACATAGGTAGTAGAAAATACGGGCCACCTGGAAAGTACAAGAAAAGAGTAAAGACAGACTCTTCAAACCCAGCTGTTTTTGTGCCATTGAAATTCTTAGGGTGGCCTCTTAAGTGTTTTGTTTCCTAAAACACAAGGCCAAATCTACACTGGAGTTACTTAGCAAGAAGGCAGTGAATGTTCCCGAGTGGCCGAGTCACAGGTTTGACTTGATCTACATGAAAATCTATGGCAAGACCTGAAAATGGTTGTCTAGCATGATCAACAACCAATTTGACAAAGCTTGAAGAATTTTGAAAAGAACGAGCAAATGATGCACAATCCAGGTGTGGAAAGCTCTGCCAAAGGTGCTTCTACAAAGAATTAACTTAGGGGTGTGAATACTTATGTAAAATAAATATTTCTGTAATTAACTTTCAATACATTTGCAAAAATAAAGGATATATACAGTTGAAGTCGGAAGTTTACATACACTTAGGTTGGAGTCATTAAAACTTGTTTTTCAACCACTCCACAAATGTCTTCTTAACAAACTATAGTTTTGGCAAGTCGGTTAGAACATCTACTTTGTGCATGACACAAGTAATTTTTCCAACTTCCAACAGTTGTTTACAGACAGATTGTTTAACTTATAATTCACCGTATCACAATTCCAGTGGGTCAGAAGTTTACATACACTAAGTTGACTGTGCCTTTAAACAGCTTGGAAAATTCCAGAAAATGATGTCATGGCTTTAGAAGCTTCTGATAGGCTAATTGACATCATTTGAGTCAATTGGAGGTGTACCTGTGGATGTATTTCAAGGGTTATCTTCAAACTCAGTGCCTCTTTGCTTGACATCATGGGAAAATCAAAAGAAATCAGCCAAGACCTCAGAAACAAAATTGTAGACCTCCACAAGTCTGGTTCATCCTTGGGAGCAATTTCCAAACGCCTGAAGGTACCACGTTCATCTGTACAAACAATAGTACGCAAGTATAAACACCATGGGACAACGCAGCCGTCATACCGCTCAGGAAGGAGACACGTTCTGTCTCCTAGAGATGAATGTACTTTGGTGCGAAAAGTGCAAATCAATCCCAAAACAACAGCAAAGGAACTTGTGAAGATGCTGGAGGAAACAGGTACAAAAGTATCTATATCCACAGTAAAACGAGTCCTATATCGACATAACCTAAAAGGCCGCTCAGCAAGGAAGAAGCCACTGCTCCACAACCGCCATAAAAAAGTCAGACTACGGTTTGCAACTGCACATGGGGACAAAGATAGTACTTTTTGGAGAAATGTCCTCTGGTCTGATGAAACAAAAATAGAACTGTTTGGCCATAATGACCATCGTTATGTTTGGAGGAAAAAGGGGGAGGCTTGCAAGCCGAAGAACACCATCCCAACCGTGAGGCACGGGGGTGGCAGCATCATGTTGTGGGGGTGCTTTGCTGCAGGAGAGACTGGTGCACTTCACAAAATAGATGGCATCATGACGCCCCCAAGCATACTTCCAACGTTGTAGCAAAATGGCTTAAGGACAACAAAGTCAAGCTATTGGAGTTCGCCTCACAATGCCCTGACCTCAATCCTATAGAAAATTTGTGGGCAGAACTTAAAAAGCGTGTGCGAGGAAGGAGGCCAACAAACGTGACTCAGTTACACCAGCTCTGTCAGGAGGAATGGGCCAAAATTCACCCAACTTATTGTGGGAAGCTTGTGGAAGGCTACCCAAAACATTTGTCCCAAGTTAAACAATTTAAAGGCAATGCTACCAAATACTAATTGTATGTAAACTTCTGACCCACTGGGAATGTGATGAAAGAAATAAAAGCTGAAATATTCTGACATTTCACATTCTTAAAATAAAGTGGTGATCTAACTGACCTAAGACAGGGAATAATTCTTACTAGGATTAAATGTCAGGAATTGTGAAAAACTGAGTTTAAATGCATTTGGCTAAGGTGTATGTAAACTTCCGACTTCAACTGTACACTACCGTTCAAACGTTTGGGGTCAATTAGTAATGTCCTTGTTTTTGAAGCACATTTTTTGGCCATTAAAATAACATCAAACTGATCAGAAAAAACCTGCCGTTTCCAGCTACAATAGTCATTTACAACATTAACAATGTCTACACTGTATTTCTGATCAATTTGATGTTATTTTTAAATGTACAAAAAAAAAAACTGCTTTTCTTTCAAAAACAAGGACATTTCTAAGCGACCCCAAACTTTTGAATGGTACTGTATATAAATCGCAGGAAATTGGCTTAAAAATTCCCTTTTTTTTTATTACAGAAATTCAACTGCACAGACGGGCCGACCGTGCCCATTACCACACCCCTGCTACACACACCAGTTAAGCCCCTTTTACATCCAGAAAAACAATGGGGTTTTAGATTTCTCATACCCTGCCCATCTGTCAAGGCCAAATTATTGTCCGATTCAAGGCGCTAGACTTGGGACGATAAACTGAAAATTAGACACCGACATTGCCTCCCTTGTTAGCAAAGCATTTTTCTTACGTCTGTAAATTTGCTACATAACGTTCCTGTAGATTGTTCTAAAACCATTATTTGGTCAACATTAATAGCCTATGCACAAAGATGTCGGCATTTCTCTGAAGAGCCAAAAATAAATCTGATCATTCTGGATCCTATTTTGACAGGTTGCACATTGAAATATCAAATCATGCATTTCCTGGATATGTTAGATGAAAAAGACTGAGTCAAAAAGTAAGCTACCATCTCAGTTGTCTTACTTGGCACTGGGGAAAAAATTGTCTAGAGCCCTGCCACTAATAACTGTCCATAAAAAAAATATTAACACAAATTTTTTGTTATTGGGCCAAATAGTTACATTTATCATATTACTTTTTGTCCATATTGCCCAAATCTAACAATTCCCACCCAAAAACTTTTGCATAATGTATCGCTAATTTATTGTTATCGAAGAACTTTGGTCAATTTATTGCGATATGGATTTTTTTTCTACATATTGCTCAGATCTGCAACGTGTCACTCACCATCTTCTGCAGGTCGACGGTGCTGATGCGTCCCGCCTCCTTCTTCATCTGCTCCACGCCTTTCTGGGCCAGGCTGAGGTAGGCCTGGAGGTGGTGCCTCATCATGGCCAGGCGCAGCACGCACAGCAGCAGGACGGTCCATAAACGCAACGTATCGTACGTCTCCTCAGTCATCCTGGTGGGGAGAGGAGAGACAGTCACTGTGTGAGAGAGAAAGAAATAGTGTGTGAGTCAGTGTGAGGGAAAATGATTGGCCATCCCAAGTCAATAGCGTGAGAGGAAGACAGAAGGAAAGAAGAGAAGTGGGGTGGGGTGACAGGGAGAGGTGGAAAGAGAGGAGATGGGAAGCTGCTTTACATGATGCAACTTATTACAAATATGTCAAACTTTGGGAAGGCCTGTGTCTTTGACCTTGGGTGTGCCGTGTCATCACCATACATGTGGTTGAAAAGCACTGGGAAAATATTAAATGACAAACGAAACAACCCAGAGGTGAACTTACAAAGGCACACTCTCCTTCCCCAGGGTAGGGTTCAGGATGTAGTCCTTGGTTATGGGCTTGACCCACAACAATACCATAATAAGAGGGGCCAGGAAGTTGATATGAAGCAAGGTCCTGGGAGACAGGAATAACAAATGGGTCACACATTTTTGTCAGCAAAAGCCTTGCCCTATCCAAGAGTCCTTGAGAAAAGTGAATGAGTCCTCATTGGATGTCTCCCCACTCCAATATGTGTTAACTGCACTGATCTGAAAACGTCATAACAATCACACAGCTACTGCAGCAAACTCATAGATGAATGGGAAAACAGCAGCTGTTGAACTGTGGTCTGGATGAAGAGGAAGGAAGACTGAAAGGAACTCACTGCGTGACTTTAGCTGTGGTCAGGTTGAGGGCGTCCAGGTGCATTTGGGCCAATCGTAGGCCGGGGAAGGTGAGAAATGCACCAATCAGAGAGCAGAGAAGGGCCAGGATCAGCTTAAAGGTGAGTTTAGATATGGGACCCCTACAGAAAAGAACAGAGAGACAGTCATACTGGGTTAAAGTCTACTTTACATTCATGTGTCAAAACACACAGTCCAGGAGTCATTTAGATTCATGACACCATGCATACTGATAGAAGAAGCTCTTACTTACTGGGACTCCAACCCCTGGTTCTCTAAAAAATGTGTGGCACTTTCGGAGAAATTTGCAAAACCTAGAAGGAAATGAAAACATCTCTATATTTAAAAGTTGTCCTACCAATACAAGAAAAACAACAATTACAGTATATTAGAAAAACGGATTCAACTATGGTCCTGGGGAACCACAGGGTTTACATGCTATTCTATCCTATCACTAACACACCTAGCTTGGGGAGTTGAATGTGTTAGCACTGGGCTGGAACAACAGCCAGACCAGCCTGTCAGTCCTAAGGTTAATATTCATATGGAAGCAACGTTTTGCACTAATGAATAGGTTCCAGGCGCAGGACTGAAGAAGTGCTATCTAGCTGTACTGACAGACGGTTCATGGCCCACTCACCTGTCTCCAGGCCAAACTCCAGGTAGTTCTCGGTGACGATGAGGATGGCCATGGCTTTGACGAAGAAGAAGAAAGCAAAGGTGATGCAGAGCGAGCGCTCACCGCCCTCCTCAAGCTTGAAGTAGAAGGCCGTCAGGGAGAACAGAGTCTTACTGTGGGGCATGGGAGTTAAGGAACACACCAGCAGAAACACACACCTCATGAAATATAGCCTACAAATCATACTGCTGAGCACCAAGGCTGTGCAGAGATCAAAAATCAAAATCAAACTTTGTGACGTGCTGAATACAACAGGTGTAAACCTTAACCAACAGTGCAGTTCAAGAAAGAGTTAAGAAAATATTTACAAATAAACTAAAGCAAACAATTATAAAAAGTAACAATAAAACAACAACGAGGCTATATACAGGGGGTACTGGTACCGAGTCAATGTGCGGGGATACAGGTTAGTTGAGGTAATTTGTACATGTAGGTGGGGGTGAAGTGACTATGCATCCTACACATGTTTCTGGAGTAATGGTGGTGGCTCATTAACATAATATACCAGATGTATCAGAAGCACTACTGCATTGTGACCCGCAACACACACACACACAGTCTAGCGTCTGTCTCCCTCCTCAACAGTAGCTGTCATACATTATCCTGGGGTTCAATGGGCCAGGCCTCCTCAGACCTTGAATGGTATTTTTTTGCTATGTCTGGCTGTAGTGATTATAGTGGGCTAAGTAAAGACACATCGTGTTTCTAGAGCTGGCCTGGCTCTCCACGGAGGGGGAGCTCAGCCTTTATTTCACAAACCAATGTCTCAGGCCATTCTGAATGGGGGAATCCAATGGACTTTTTTCTGTTTGGTAACAACCGGGATACTAAAGGCTGCATTTTAAAAAGTTACTTGACAACTTCGACCTAGCCTCTCAAAAGAGCAATGCAGCCCCATTGACAGAGCTGTTGGTGAGGCTGCTGCTAACGTACCCCTAAACACTATCTGGGAAGCAGCCACAGAAAGTAAGGTGCAAATATTGCAGCAGCATTTCTGTAAGAGTAGCTTTTGCCCATTCCAGTTATACCATCACTGATTGTCCTGATAAGTCTAGGCTAACTAACTTCTACTTGATGTGTATTAGTGTGGGTATTCAACGCCATCAACATTTATAGAAACCCTTTCTGTTAGGTGCAAACTCAGAGCTCAGGAACAATCATGAGTTCTAATACTGAGCCACTGCAACCTGTGTGTTTTTCCTAACTTGCACAAAAAAATTTGATCTGCTAAATACATTCAAACTTAGCCGTTTTAAGATTCCATTCCATGGCTGAGTTGCGTCAAGTCGAGGTTAACAGCAGGTGCCTGGCTGCAGCCTCTGGCTCTTGACCACCCCGAGAGGGTTGCTGGAGATGGGAATCTGAAATCAAGTGTGGCATTAACACACAGACCATCGCATCCCCATCATCATCTTCATCATCCATCCAGCCGTGCTCCCCCCTCCTCCTCCTCAAAGTCTCTTCTTTTCCCAGGCAAATCAGTCTGGTGGGCTGTGAAAATTGGGCATCCAATCTTCCTCAGCAGGTAGGCAGGAAATGACATGCCTTCCGACCGCACTCAGCCAGTTCCGACAGGGAGTGTGGGAAAGATTGACTGTGGCGAAGGATAATGCGTATGATATAGTGACGTGTCGGTGGAAGAAAGTAACAGGTAGGGGGAGACAGGTGGTGGCAGGCCGTGGTTGGAGCCGTGTCTGTCACTTTATGGCCACTAACTGCCTGCTCTCCTGATGCTCCCTGACTACTGAAATGGAGCCTGGAAACAATCAAGGCTCTCTCTCAGGTTTTTCTCTGTTAACCAGCAACAGAAGGGATGATTCTCAGTGTGTGTGTGTGTGTGTGTGTGTGTGTGTGTGTGTGGGGGGGGGGGGGGGGATACTACTGAAACGCTTTTACTAGGTCTTTAACCCCAAAATGTTTGATTTGGCTTGACGGTGCTACTAGGTGAGATCAAATTGAACCTTCAACATCCTCTAGACAAATGTCAAATTGATTTGATATAAAAAGAGTGATTGAAAGATAGAAGGATGTATTGAACGATGTATTGACTGAAGGATACATGACAAAGGCAAGGACCAGCAGGCACCACACCACGCTGATGTTCATCTCTCCTGAGGGCTGGGCCACAGTGTAGTACAGCTCTGTGATCAGATACACCACTGTGGATGCCACTGTGAAGTCCACCAGCCACTGGAACTCTGGGAAGTAGTGCAACGCTGCAGAGACGAGGAGCAGGGGGAAGAGGAGGAGCAGCAGGAAGAGGATTAGTTTGTTGATTTATGACAGTAGTTCTGGATTGGGATGTTGATATTCGGGGGAAATGTAGATGTGCAGAAATACTGAATTATGAAGATTTGTTGAGGTTTAAGAGACAAAACAAAGGTCATAAAGATAAGATGATAATTGAATAGGGTTTGTAGATATGGCCACATACCTAACGTATCCACTTCTGTGATGCACTTGGTCTCCAGCTGCAGGTCTATGTCCTTGGGAATGGTGAGAGGCTTGTAATCTATGTGGCCATTGTTCCTCCTGGGACAAAAGACAGTGCCAGATCATTACCAGACAGACAGACAGACAGACAGACAGACAGACATGTTGCAGGCAGGTGTACTCATGTTTTTCGTGGTCATTGTTCCACCTCTAATCAAGTGCACAGCAAAGACTGCTTAATACAAATATACTGCTATCATGTCCATTTACTGGCTGCCCTAAAGAACAATACATTATACCCTGGACTAAATCAAACTTGATCTGTGTACAAGGTAGTGATGGGGTTTGAAATAATTCCACTGATCAAATAGTATCATTTTGCCAGATATCGGGATATTCGAAATACATGCATTTCACCTGAGCACTGCTGCATGATATCATCTAGCGACAAATGAATCAACCAACAGATAAGGGTACTTTCCTTTAAAAATAGTTAGGCAACACTGAGCAGACGGAGGGAGAGAGATGCCAAGGCAACTCGGCTACAGCCAAAACTAGATACCTTGTAACAGCCACGTTATTTATCATCCCATAACGTTATCAGTGCTCGTCTTGACTGGAGTAGCCTAGTAGTAGAGAAGATAGCTATAGTAGTTAGGCTAATTGAGGCCACATGCCGTGCTTTCTGCCCAACCCCATTCAAATAAAAAAACAGCCTACCTGTTGGTTGCTCGTTGTAGCCTACTCCTCAATTCACACCCTTTTAATTACATCATTTATTCCATCTGGCATTGCGTTAGTGAACTCTCACTCCACTTGCTACACATTGAGCCTCTTTGATTGGCCAACTTAAACACATGAAGGCTAGTGGTCAGCTACCGGTATTTTTATGGGGCTCACGTGCATGTGATTTAAAAAAAAAATAGTGACAATTTTGTTTTATTAAATTAATAATTTGAAATGTCATGGTATATTCTTGTATGTAACAATGTCACATGGATATTTTAATTTAGAAAAAGCCTTTTCAACGTTAAAATAGGCCTATATACACATAAACGAATACTCACAAGTATTGAAATACTAATGTCCGTTCAGATATTCAAATAACTACACATCCCAAGTACAAGGTCATTTGGGCATCTGCTAGCATCAAATTGGCTAGCGTCATGGAGGGAGTCTTCCTTAACTTAGTCTCTATTGTCAACCTAACCAAGGGGTACTGAGCACTGATGCTTTCTCTTTTGTAGTGCGGATTAGGGCCCATATAATTCATAAATCCAATATTTTGTCATAGAGCTAAAGGGGGCGACGTGCAGGAGAGGCTGCAAGAGTAGCACACGGCAGGGATTGGGCCAGCTGTTCCTGGGACCAACTGACCTTTCTAGTGGGCCTTCGGGACACAGGGCAGTGTTTGCTCAGCTCTGTGTGTGCTGGATTCAGAAGACAATACCTCGGCAAGACACTGGAGCCAAACATGCCCTGGACACATTTCAATTCTGTGGCACCTGACTGGAGAAAAGGGCTTCACAACAAAAGGAATGGACATGTATGGCACAAGTAGGCAAAAGGACAGTGATCCGTCTTTTGAACCATAAGCAAATGTGTGGCATTGAGCTACGACCTGCCTCATGGAAGCCTAAGGAATGGTCTAGGACTAACTCGTGGCCCCCAGCGTGAATCTAGATAGCATCAACTTCATACACTTCAATTCTCAAAATGTTCCAGAACATTTCACATTGACACACCTTGATTTCTGTGAGGCTAAAGGCAGTAACACAGAATGTAGATATGGAATATGATCATTTACCACTGACAGCCATACAGATTATGAATAAAGACATGACATGGCATGTCTATTTTCAGAACTGGCCATAGCATCGTCATGACCCCTGATGTGTGGGGTTACAGCTTGTTTTGTTGGAGTCTGAAAAAACTGCTGTTCATATACTACTGAGTTGATTGGTGACTTCAGGAAGCAGAGGAGGCAACATGCCCCAATCCACATTTGTAGTAGAGAGTCACAAGTTAAGTTCCTCTGTGTCCATCCTAGTAGATAACCGTAGACTTTCGGTCAACACTAGTTAGCATTGGCTCGCAAAACTACCTCTAAAAATGTGTATTTTTCCATATATAGACACATCCTATGTGTTTAAATCAAATCAACTATATGCACTGAGCTTGTCTGATGCTTTAAGCGAACTGTTTGATTAAATAATTAAGACAAATGACTATGGGTCCGACGCAATTGATTTGATTGTGCTGGGCTTGGCTCAGATTTGCTGCGCTGTGTTAAAAAAAACAAAAAAACTGAGCGACTGTGACTAGCACCCGTTGTCTCTCTCCTTCTTCCTGCAGCGACCACCACAGAACATCAGTGTGTATCGCGCTGTCCGTGTTGCTGAAGCGACAACATACAGTTCCAGTCAAAAGTTTGGACACACCTACTCATTCAAGGTTTTTTTTTTTTTAAAATATATTTTCTACATTGTAGAATAATAGCGAAGACATCAAAACAATGGAAGAACACATATGGAATCAGGTAGTAAGCAAAAAAGTATAATATAAAATGTATTCTATATTTGAGATTCTTCAAAGTAGCCACCCTTTGCCTTGATGACAGCTTTGCACACTCTTGGCATTCTCTCAACCAGCTTCATGTGGTAGTCACCTTGAATGCATTTCAATTTCAAGTGTGCCTTGTTAAAAGTTAATTTGTGTAATTTCTTTCCTTCTTAATGTGTTTGAGCCAATCAGTTGTGTTGTGACAAGGTAGGGGTGGTAAACAGAAGGTCTTTTACCAAATAGGCCATGATATGGCAAAAACAGCTCAAATAAGCAAAGCGAAATGACAGACCATCATTAATTTAAGACATGAAGATCAGTCAATCCGGAACATTTCAAGAACTTTGAATGTTTCTTCAAGTGCAGTCGCAAAAACCATCAAGCGCTATGATGAAGCCGGCTCTCATGAGGACCGCCACAGGAAAGGAAGACCCAGAGTTACCTCTGCAGCAGAGGATAAGTTCATTAGAGTTACTAGCCTAAGAAATTGCAGCCCAAATAAATGCTTCACAGAGTTCAAGTAACAGACATCTCAACATCAACTGTTCAGAGGAGACTGCGTGAATCAGGCTTTAAAATGGTTGAATTGCCGCAAAGAAACCACTACTGAAGGACACCAATAAGAAGAAGAGACTTGCTTGGGCCAAAAACCACAAGCAATGAACATTAGACTGGTGGAAATCTGTCCTTTGGTCTGATGAGTCCAAATTAGAGATTTTTGGATTCAACTGACATATCTTTGTGAGACGCAGAGTAGGTAAACGGATGATCTCCACATGTGTGATTCCCACCGTGAAGGATGGAGTAGCAGGTGTGATGATGTGGGGGTGCTTCGCTGGTAACACTGTTTGTGATTTATTTAGAATTTAAGAAACTTAACCAACATGGCTACCACAGCATTCTGCAATGACAAGCCATCCCATCTGGTTTGCGCTTAGTGGGACTATCATTTGTTTTACAACAGGACAATGGCCCAACACACCTCCAGGCTGAAGGAGGAGAGTAATGGAGTGCTGCATCAGATGACCTGGCCTCCACAATCACCCGACCTCAACCCAATTGAGATAGTTTGGGATGAGTTGGACCGCAGAGTGAAGGGAAAGCAGCCAACAAGTGCTCAGCATATGGGGGAACTCCTTCAAGACTGTTGAAAACACATTCCAGCTGAAGCTGGTTGAGAGAATGCCAAGAGTGTGCAAAGCTGTCGTCAAGGCAAAGGATAGCTACTTTGAAGAATCTCAAAATATATTTGGATTTGTTTAACTTTTTTTTTTACTGTAGGTTGTCGCTTCAGCAACACTGACAGCGAGATACACACTGTTGATGCTCTGTGGTGGTCGCTGGAGGAGGGAGGAGAGAAAGACAACGGGTGCTAGTCACACAGTCACTCACTGTTTTTTTTAAACAGTGAAAATAAAGAAAAACCCTGGAATGAGTAGGTGTGTCCAAACCTTTGACTGGTACTGAATATGGTTGATTGATAAAGCTAGGCACATTCAACAGTTAGGCTATTGATTATAGACCTAATTCATTTGGGGTTTCCGCTCTCCTCACTTTTCTTATACAATTAAGGCAAGGGCTGTTTTCTCGTCTCCTAACTCCGCTGCTGACTCCGCTGCATTGTTCTCAACACCAATATGCTGGTTAACTTTGCTATTATGCACATAGCAACATGGTCTAGGAAAAGGTGTAAATTCAACAGCGCACTGATGTGTTTCAGAACCACAGCGACCACTATCCAACGTGGGAGAAAGCGTGTTTGTCATAAAATATTTTTCATTTTACATAATATAACCATATACAATTTCAGTAGCAAATGTCTTAGACTGATGGAATGTGCCATCCCCACGGCCTCCACAATGGATTAGTGCACTCAGACGAATCAGACAGGTGTTTGCTACTGCTCGACTAAAGAAATCTCGGTCGACCAACAGCTTATTGATCAAACATTCGACCAGTCGACTAAATGGGGTCAACCCTAACAGAGACATAAAAATGGTATCCACGAGTTCATCGGACTCTGGGGAAGTAGATAGAGGGTCTCATTGCCAAAATCCTGAAGTATCCCTTTAACTCACTACCACAAGATAGTCAGAGCCCATTCTGATAAGCAAAGGCTAGCTTTGCTCACGGGCAAAAACAAACAACAAAAATACTTCAGGCCTTAAACAAGCCTCCTAAACACATCCGCTTCATCTCTCCGTTGTCGCGACTGTGTTCTCCACCCTTCTCAAACGTCTGCCACTCCTCTTTTAATTCCTGCCTGATCCAAAAGGCACCACTCGCTCCCCTCTGTGCCACTGCCGTCCCCACCCCCACCCCTACCCTCCTCACCCCTACCCTCCTCAACCCTACCCTCCTCAACCCTACCCTCCTCAGTCTGCCTTCTTACCGGTCCTTCTTGCTCTTTGTTTTTTGTTGTTTTCCAGCAAGGTTCCTCAACTCATCTTCCGTCGGGTGCTGGTACCACCGAAGACTGGGGAAGGAGAGAGGAGACAGAGGAAGGAAGGAGACAAGTGAGTAATCTAGGTAGCTTTAGAACTACACCAGTGGTCCCCAGTCCTGGTTCAGAAGGGATACAGGGTAGGCAGGCTTTTACTCTGAAGCCTAGCAAGGAAACACCTCAATCTATTAACCAATTAATAGCAGAGAGTCCTACATTTAGATTTTTTTATCCCAGCCCCCGTCCCCGCAGGAGGCATTTTGCATCTTGGTAGGCCGTCATTGTAAATAAGAATTTGTTCTTAATTGACTTAATTCCCTAGTTAAATAAAGGTTAAATAAAATAATCATCAATGACAGTAGTAATGTGGATTGGAGGTTTTAGTGCTGTGCAATAACAATATAGACAATTCTACATAGGTTGTGACCCTCCAGGACCCAGTATTGGTGACATAATCCATCATCATACTCAAAAAAGGAAAATGGCTTCAAAAAGTAGGCGTTTATGATTTATAGGACAACAGTTTGTCGTTCCAGGCCTACATGATTGAACATGATTAGGACCATCACATAGCAAATGAGCTGGATTTTGAGATCCTTTACCTAACAAAATACACACATAGGGCAAAGACAACCCTCAAATCATCTTAACATATTAAAATCAACTAATACACTCCTGATAGCAAAGAGGCTAGTTATTGTGTTCCTTGAGGACTGGACTTAAAAATAAAAAAGAGCCAATTTAAGCGCAGCCTTTTGAAGACTAAGATTTCACACAACCTCTAACTTTGTTTAGAAACCCACTTGTCACAAGCTGTGAGAGGCATAAGGGAAGGAGGGGTGGAGGGCTTGGATTTCATCTTGGGAACTGACTGTGGATCGGTCTTCGTACGTCCGTCCATCCATTTGTCTGTCCGTTCATTCATACGTTAGTCACACACACAATATCTCAAAACACCACTGTCCTGATTTTCAGAAAACTTGGTGAATTTTTTTATTTAACCTTTATCTAGGCAAGTCAGTTAAGAACAAATTCTTATTTACAATGACGGCCTACCCCGGCCAAGCCCTAACGATGCTGGGCCAATTGTGTGCCACCCCATGGGAGTCCCAATCACGGCTGGTTGGGATACAGCCTGGAATCGAACCATGGTCTATAGTGATGCCTCTAACACTGAGATGCAGTGCCTTAGACCGCTGCACCACTCGGGAGCCCTAATGATGCATCTTGCCATTTATAAAATTACACTTGGCCCAAGGCACGAGCTATAGTGATTAACTGAAATTTGTGAGTCACACCAGAGAGGAAGAGGCGAAGATAGAGAGGGATAACTGGGCCCAAAATAGGTCTTATCCAGCAGGGAGCGTTTTTCCACACACACAGATCAATGAGTGTAGAATTTGGCTAACAAAACATTTAATGGCTTATTTGCTACGTGTGGCTTATTTGATCGAATAGAAGTTTCGTAGTACTTAGGTTATTACGAGTGTACTGATAAGTAAGACATCACATCCTGGCAACTTTTTGAAAAAATATGTTATATCGGAGTTGTGCCTGTTGTTCACACACGTATCTGCCCCTCATTGGCTAGAATGGTCCTACCTGATCTTGCCTCCTCCCAGTCTCTTTTGCTAACATTCCAGTCCTGGATTTATGGTGAAGTTTCTCATTGGTTGTTGGAAATAACATATTTTCCATGACAACATGTGGAGACTTGAAAAAGTAATTGGAATTTATAAGAAAAGTAAAAAATGTTGCTGTTAGCTAGGCAAAATGTATTTTGAGTCTTAAAACTAAAACATTTTGTGGTTGGAATTGCAGGATGTATTTACTTACTTTAGACTTGAGCTAGCAACTTTTGACAGACTGTTATCTGGACCAAAAAAAAAATGGTTGCTTAGCAACCATATACAACTTGTTCTGTGGAGAAAGTGATGAGTTCCAATATTTGCATAATTGTTGTGATTGGACGATAGCTGTGAGGGTGATCGAATCAGGATCAAAGCCTCTGTTCTCCCTGAGCACAGTAATGATAGAATGTTCATATTTGAAGATGGCAGAAAGGCCAGTCTCTTTGGCACATCACATGGCGTACAGGGAGAGGATTAGCTAAAGCGACTTGTACCAAGGCGAACTGCCTTCCATTTTTAGAGACATTTATTTTCATTGTTAGAGTGGCCACTTGAGTATCTGGTCAAAATAATGGATAATCTGTGGTTACACACGATAACTGAAATTTTTTAGTCACACAGGATACCTCAATTGGCCCAAGGGGGTGCTGCATCATTTGTGGGGCACAACATGTTTACTGCTGCCTTGTTTATTAGGGGAAACTTAATTGCGGATCTCTCTGGAGCGACACTATGGGCCACCAGCTTGCGTCAAAGATTTTTTTATGCTTCAAAAGCCCCCTGAAAAAAGCACTCATGAATTATTAAGTGTGTTCTGAGGAGCTGTTTACTCAAAAACACATCTGGCGCTAATTATATGAAACGAGGCGGGCGCTTTATTTTAATTCCCAGTCCTCTTGGGTCGTCCCAATAGCTGATGATACCCTTTGGTCTATGCAATACGACTAATTCTGTTGTTGCTTTTTGTGTTTTCAGAAAATTTGCTTTCAGCAGACAACTTGTAAACAGAGAGACTGTTTGCTCAACTTGTAAACACTCTGTTCCACATTGTTAAGCATCCTTTGAAATGAACTGTTCTGAAGGGTAAACCAGTGAGGAGATTAAATCATGGCTCTTAAAGACACCGTCAGAAACAGCAGGTACAGACTTCTACATTACCCTCCGCTGCAGAGCAGCCATCTTGCGAAGGAATAATGAGGTATGATCTTCTGAATGACACTAGCCATTACCATGGTAACCACCAGCTGCACACCGATCACACCCTAAGGGAGGGAAAACAAATCAAATTATATTCTAATATGTACAAAACATTAGGAACACCTGCTCTTTCCATGACAGACTGACTAGGTTAATCCAGGTGAAAGCCATGATCCATTATTGATGGCACCTGTTAAATCCACTTCAAATCAGTGTAGATGAAGGAGACAGGTTAAAGAAGGACTTTTAAGCCTTGAGACAATTGGGACATGGATTGTGTGTGTGTGCCATTAAGAGGGTGAATGGGCAAGACAAAATATTTAAGTGCCTTTGAACGGGGTATAGTAGAAGGTGCCAGGCGCACCAGTTTGAGTGTGTCAAGAACGCCAACACCGCTGGGTTTTTCACGTTCAACAGTTTCCTGTGTGTATCAAGAATGGTCCACCACCCAAAGGACATCCAGCCAATATGACAACTGTGGGAAGCACTGGAGTCAACATGGGCCAGCATCCCTGTGGAAAGCTTTCAACACCTTGTAGAGTCATTGCCCTGATGAATTGAGGCTGTTCTGAAGGGCAAAAGGGGGTGCAACTCAATATTAGGATGGTGTTCCTCATGTTTGGTATACTCAGTGTATAGCACGCATATTATACACTCTTCCAAATGGAAACGAGTCATTAAATCATGGTGTTTCATCCTCTTTGTAAAAAGTTAAAATGTATGTAACACAGAAATCCATCACTCAAATTTTCAGTGATCAAGTAACAGCTAAATTGAGAATAACTTTGTAGAATAGAGAGCGGCAAAATACAGTAGTATTGGAATTTATTCCACTGTTTCTAAAATGATTCACCTAAAGGGCGTTATGGGTTTTTGCAGAAAAAGCAGTCGTCTCTAGCAGCATTGGAACATAACGGGACGGATGGATGGTGTAGTCAAACTATTGGCCCATAAGACGTGGACAATCCTTATGCGACGTGCTTAGCTAGACACTGATATAGCACCAACCCAGACCACACCTCAACACTCCAACCAGTGAGTATCCAGCATGCAGCTCCGAAAGACTGTGTGGGGGGATTCTGAATGGTCCACCTCTTTTCAGCCATGAACGTGTCTGGGAATGCAGCGGGTGGCAAGGTTGGGGCGTTCAAATTAGAGGTCGACCGATTAATCGGAATGGCTGATTAATTAGGGCCGATTTTAAGTTTTCATAACAGTCGGTAATCTGCATTTTTGGACACCGGTTATGGCCGATTACATTGCACTCCACGAGGAGCCTGCATGGCAGGCTGACTACCTGTTACGCGAGTACAGCAAGAAGCCAAGGTAAGTTGCTAACTAGCATTAAACTTATCTTATAAAAAACAATCAATCTTAACATAATCACTAGTTAACTATACATGGTTGATGATATTACTAGTTTATCTAGCTTGTCCTGCGTTGCATATAATCGATGCGGTGCCTGTTAACTTCTCATCGAATCACAGCCTACTTTGCCAAACGGGTGATGATTTAACAAGCGCATTCGTGAAAAAAAGCACTGTCGTTGCACCAATGTGTACCTAACCATAAACATCAATGCCTTTCTTTAAAATCAATACACAAGTATATATTTTTAAACCTGCATATTTAGTTAATATTGCCTGCTAACACGAATTTCTTTTAACTAGGGAAATTGTGTCACTTCTCTTGCGTTCCGTGCAAGCAGTCAGGGTATATGCAGCAGTTTGGGCCACCTGGCTCATTGCGAACTGTGTGAAGACCATTTATTCAAAACAAAGACTGTAATTAATTTGCCAGAATTGTACATAATTATGACATAACATTGAAGGTTGTGCAATGTAAAAGCAATATTTAGACATATGGATGCCATATGGATGTTAGATAAAATACGGAACGGTTCCGTATTTCACTGAAAGAATAAACATTTTGTTTTCGAAATGATAGTTCCCGGATTTGCCCGGATTTCACCATATTAATGACCTAAGGCTCGTATTTCTGTGTGTTATTATGTTAGACTTAATTATATGATTTGATATTTCATAGAACAGTCTGACTGAGTGGTGGTAGGCAGCAGCAGGCTCGTAAGCATTCATTCAAACAGCACTTTTGTGCGTTTGCCAGCAGCTCTTCGCTGTGCTTCAAGCATTGAGCTGTTTATGACTTCAAGCCTATCAACTCCCGAGATTAGGCTGGTGTAACCGATGTGAAATGGTTAGCTAGTTAGCGGGGTGCGCGCTAATAGCGTTTCAATCAGTGACGTCACTCGCTCTGAGACTTGAAGTAGTTGTTCCCCTTGCTCTGCAAGGGCTGCGGCTTTTGTGGAGCGATGGGTAACGATGCTTCGAGGGTGGCTGTTGTCAATGTGTTCCTGGTTCGAGGAGAGGGACGGAAGCCATACTGTTACACTGGCAATACCAAAGTGCCTATAAGAACATCCAATAATCAAAGGTATATGAAATACAAATGGTATAGAGAAATAGTCCTATAATTCCTATAATAACTACAACCTAAAACTTCTTACCTGGGAATATTGAAGACTCATGTTAAAAGGAACCACCAGCTTTCATATGTTCTCATGTTCTGAGCAAGGAACTTAAACGTTTGCTTTTTTACATGGCACATATTGCACTTTTACTTTCTTCTCCAATACTTTGTTTTTGCATTATTTAAACCAAATTGAACATGTTTCATTATTTATTTGGGGCTAAAAAGATTTTATTGATGTATTCTATTAAGTGTTCATTCAGTTCATTCAATAAAAGTGTTCATTCAGTATTGTTGTAATTGTCATTATTACAAATAAATAAATGAAAAAATATATATAAAAATAAAAGAATTTGGCCGATTAATCGGTATCGGCTTTTTTTGGTCCTCCGATAAATCAGTATCGGCGTTGAAAAATCATAATCGGTCGACCTCTACTACGGATGTTGCAGAGCATGAACCTGCACGAGCGAGTCACTGCTTTGAGGTTTGCAGAGAACGACAGCGTGTTGTCCAGGGTCATGCCAAGGTTCTTTGCACTCTGGAGGGCAACACTGTGGAGTTGTCAACCGTGATGAAGAGGTCTTTGAGCGGGCAGGCCTTCCCCGGGAGGAAGAGCAGCTCTATCTTGTCGAGGTTGAGTTTGAGGTGGAGAGCTGACATCCAAGCTGAGATACAGTGGCAAGAAAAAGTATGTGAACCCTTTGGAATTACCTGGATTTCTGCATAAATTGGTCATCAAATTTGATCTGATCATCTAAGTCACAACAATAGACAAACATAGTTTAAGCACACGAATAACACACAAATTATTACATTTCTCTTGTCTATATTGAATACATAATTTAAACATTCACAGTGTAGGTTGGAAAAAACATGTGAACCCCTAGGTTAATAACCTTTTCAAAATCTAATTGGAGTCAGGAGTCAGCTAACCTGGAGTCCAATCATTGAGACAAGATTGGAGATGTTGGTTAGAGCTGCCTTGCCGTATAAAAAAAAAAACAACTCAAAATGTGAGTTTGCTATTCACAAGAAGCATTGCCTGATGTGAACCATGCCTCGAACAAAAGAGATCTCAGAAGACCTACGATTAAGAATTGTTGACTTGCATGAAGCTGGAAAGAGTTACAAAAGTATCTCTAAAAGCCTTGATGTTCATTAGTCCACAGTAAGACAAATTGTGTAGAAATGGAGAAAGTTCAGCACTGTTGCTACTCTCCCTAGGAGTGGCTGTCCTACAAAGATGACTGCAAGAGCACAGCTCAGAATGCTCAATGAGGTTAAGAAGAATCCTAGAGAGTCAGCTAATGACATACAGAAATATCTGGAACATGCCAACATCTCGGTTGACGAGTCTACGATATGTACAACACTAAACAAGAATGGTGTTCAAGGGAGGACACCACGGAAGAAGCCACTGCTGTCCAAGAAAAACATTGCTGCATGTCTGAAGTTTGCAAAAGTGCACCTGGATGTTCCACAGCGCTGCTGGCAAAATATTCTTTGGACAGATGAAACTACAGTTGATTTGTTTGGAAGGAACACACAACACTATGTGTGGAGAAACAAAGGCACAGCACACCAACATCAAAACCTTATCCCAACTGTAAAGTATGGTGGATGGAGCATCATGGTTTGGGTCTGCTTTGCTGCCTCAGGGCCTGGACAGCTTGCTATCAGACGGAAAAATGAATTCCCATGTTTATCAAGACATTGTGCAGGAGACTGTTAGGCTATCTGTCTGCCAATTGAAGCTCAACAGAAATTGGGTGATGCATCAGGACAACGACCCAAAACACAGAAGTAAATCAACAACAGAATGGCTTCAACAGAAGAGTCCTGACCTCAACCCGATTGAAATGCTGTGGCATGACCTCAAGAGAGTAGTTCACACCAAACATCCCAAGAATATTGCTGAACTGAAACAGCTTTGTAAAGACGAATGGTCCAAAATTCCTCCTGACCATTGTGCAGGTCTGATCCACAACTACAGAAAATGCTTGGTTGAGGTTATTGCTGCCAAAGGAGGGTCAACCAGTTATTAAATCCAAGGGTTCACATACTTTTTCCACCCTGCACTGTGAATGTTTACAGGGTGTGTTCAATAAAGACATGAAAACATATTATTGTTTGTGTGTTATTAGTTGAAGCAGACTGTGTTTCTCTTTTGTTGTGACCTAGATGAAGATCAGATCAAATTTTATGACCAATTTATGCAGAAATCCAGGTATTTCCAAAGGGTTCACATGTTTTTTCTTGCCACTGTATCTGCCAGGCACGCAGAGATGCGTGTCACCACCTGATGCGTTTTATGCCGTTCCATTAATGCCCTTCGAACCATTCCAATGAGCCCGTCCTCCAATAGCACCTTCCACCAGCCTCCTCTGATTTATACATTGTACAATACAGAAGAGCACACTCCCCCCAAAGTCCGAAAATTCATCCATTTATACCATAGTTCAAAGGAGCAGTCTACTCTTTACAGCAATAACCATTTGCTTTCCAAACTATTGCGATATGCCTGGTATCTCTACTTTTCACAGACAGTCACAACTCAACAATAATCTACCCATATTGAGAGCGCTGCGTTCCTTCCGACTGTAGGTCATACGATTGAAAACAACCCACAATTTATTTTTTTAAAACAGGTAAATGGGCCTCTGTGGCCAAATCATGCTTTAGTATTTTTTATTATTACTGTGTAGACAGGAGTAGGCTATATAATTTTGCCACCTAACCTCAATTGCAGGCTACGGATGAGTTTTGTTTTTTTGTGGTCCATTCTAAATAAAATATTATTCCACTCATAGGCTATATGTAATGCCCAGATTAAATTATGAATAGTCTGATGGGTGAGATTATCATCAAGTGCTTGTCAAATTATTGTGAATGAGATTGATGGTGCGCGGGCTGCACAAGAAACAGAGCATGGTCCTATTTTCAAATCATCATGCAGCCTTAGAATGTTTTAAAAATCAAAACATATAGCCTAAGGTTTGTATCACAAGTAAAGTTGCATAAATAACTCTAAATTAAGCATCTAGGAGGACATTTTTCTTTGTTAACCGCTCAACACAGAATAGCTGCATGTGCACACTCCCTCAAATCTTTTGGAGAAAAAAAATCCTTTCTATTTTATTCAACTATACTGTAAAATAATGCCATGGAATTCTAAACAAATCTTGTCTGCTAAATGAACTAGTGTAGCCCACAGCCATATGGCATAGCCAGATCAGGGCCTAACAAGGACAACTCAGAATATGCTATTCTGTTTTTCTGAAATAGGCTACCTATTCTTCATATCATGTTTCTTTAGACCTGTCTAAAATAAATAATGGATTTATTGTGAAGGTTTAGGTTATATTAAATGGATTTATTAGATGTTTTAAATGTTCCAACGGTCTCCATCAGTGGATTGTAGGCTATGCATGGAAGAGACGAGATGCTAAACGTGTTTATGAAAATGAAAAGGTCAATTACCGTGACAGCCACAGCCCTACTTCTTCCCTTATGATATACAACTGCAGTAACAAAGACGTGAGAGCATTTTATTGGCACGTTTGAGGCACTTGCACAAAATGCCCTCAGTGCAATACAAAAAAATAGTGTCTGACTCTCAGCACCCATGATGCTCAGCTGAGAACAAGCAGCAGTCAACAGTGGAGAGCTGACAGTGATGCTCAGCTGAGAACAAGCAGCAGTTAACAGTGGAGAGCTGACAGTGATGCTCAGCTGAGAACAAGCAGCAGTCAACAGTGGAGAGCTGACAGTGATGCTCAGCTGAGAACAAGCAGCAGTCAACAGTGGAGAGCTGACAGTGATAGCCAGCTGAGAACAAGCAGCAGTCAACAGTGGAGAGCTGACAGTGATGCTCAGCTGAGAACAAGCAGCAGTCAACAGTGGAGAGCTGACAGTGATAGCCAGCTTTAGCACAGGGTGTTCAATTTCAACCCTTATAGATCAATATTCCCTTATAGTTTGGCTAGAATTGTGCTGCTACTTTATCCCTCACTGTAGGGTAGTCCAACTTTTACCCTAGTAAGTGGGCTTAGTGATATCAGCACACGTGTGTTGGAGAATATAGGCCTTTGAATAGCACACTTCAGAGTTTTTTGTTGGGCATATTACATAGGCAATAATGAAATGTATTTATAATGCCCTTCTTACATCAGCTGTACAGAAACCCATACAACATATTGCATAGCAGCTATAACTCTCCCATATAATTATAATTATCACCTCCAAAAGCAGAGCCAGACACCAAATGCCACCAAGATCCATCCTCTCTCTCCGTTCACCTAGCTGTCTGGCTCCGATTACACACGGGAGATAACCAACGCCTGAGAGCTCAAACACCCAACTGAAGGCCTGCCATCTTGCCCCTGAAAACAACAAGAGCCCAGAGAGGGAAGCCCTGGGTGCCCCCTGCTCTCTAGTTAAGCTAGCAGTTGTGGGAAGCTTCAAGGTTCTCCACACAGAAAATGTTTCTCACTACTAGCAATATGGATTCAAAGAGACAACATACAATCTCATCAAAAGTGGTCAAATAATTCTGTGTAGGCCTACAGTGCATTCGGAAAGTATTCAGACCCCTTCTTTGTCCAAACTGTGTTACTTTACAGGTTTATTCTAAAATGTATTATATCTTTTTTTTCTTCTCATCAATCCACACATACAATACCCCATAATGACAAAGCAAAAAACAGATGTTTAGACATTTTTGGAAATGTATAAAAAATATAAAAACTGAAATATCACATTTACATACAGTACTAGTCAAAAGTTTGGACACCTATTCATTCAAGGATTTTAATTTTTGGTATTTTTTTACATTGTAGAATAATAGTGAAGACAACAAAAACAATGGAAGAACACATATGGAATCAGGTAGTAACCAGAAAAAGTGTTAAACAAATCAAAAAATATCTTATATTTGAAGTTCTTCAAAGTAGCCACCCTTTGCCTTGATGACAGCTTTGCACACTCTTGGCATTCTCTCAACCAGCTTCATGAGGTAGTCATGATGCATTTGATCCAATCAGTTGTGTTGTGACAAGGTGGGGTGGTATACAGAACATAGCCTTATTTGGTAAAAGACCAAGTAAGCAAAGAGAAACGACAGTCCATCATTACTTTAAGACATGAAGGTCAATCAATCTGGAAAATGTCAAGAACTTTGAAAGTTTCTTCAAGTGCAGTCGCAATAACCATCAAGCACTATGATGAAACTGGCTCTCATGAGCACCGCAACAGGAAAGGAAGACCCAGAGTTACTTCTACTGCAGAGGATAAGTTCATTAGAGTTACCAGCCTCAGAAATTGCAGCCCAAATAAATTTAAAAGAGACATCTCAACATCAACTGCTCAGAAGAGACTGCGTGAATCAGGCCTTCATGGTCAAATTGCTGCAAAGAAACCACTACTAAAGGACACCAATAAGAAGAAGATATTTGCTTGAGCCAAGAATCACGAGCAATGGACATTAGACCGGTGGAAATCTTTCCTTTGGTCTGATGAGTCCAAATGTTTGGTTCTAACTGCTGTGTCTTTGTGAGATGCAGAGTAGGTGAACGGATGATCTCTGCATGTGTGGTTCCCACTAGAGGTCGACCGATTATGATTTTTCAACGCCGATACCGATACCACTTATTGGAGGGCCAAAAACAGCCGATACCGATTAAATCGGCCGATTTTTTTTTTTTTTTTTTGTAATAATGACAATTACAACAATACTGAATGAACACTTATTTTAACTTAATATAATACATCAATAAAATCAATTTAGCCTCAAATAAATAATGAAACATGTTCAATTTGGTTTAAATAATGCAAAAACAAAGTGTTGGAGAAGAAAGTAAAAGTGCAATATGTGCCATGTAAAAAAGCAAACGTTTAAGTTCCTTGCTCATAACATATGAAAGCTGGTGGTTCCTTTTAACATGAGTCTTCAATATTCCCAGGTAAGAAGTTTTAGGTTGAGGTTATTGTAGGAATTATAGGACAATTTCTCTCTATACCATTTGTATTTCATATACCTTTGACTATTGGATGTTCTTATAGGCACTTTAGTATTGCCAGTGTAACAGTATAGCTTCCGTCCCTCTCCTCGCTCCTACCTGGGCTTGAACCAGGAACACATCGACAACAGCCACCCTCGAAGCAGCGTTACCCATGTAGAGGAAGGGGAAACAACAACTCCAAGTCTCAGAGCGAGTGACGTTTGAAACGCTATTAGCGCGCACCCGGCTAACTAGCTAGCCATTTCACATCGGTTACACCAGCCTCATCTTGGGAGTTGACACGCTTGAAGTCATAAACAGCGCAATGCTTGAAGCATTGCGAAGGGCTGCTGGCAAAACGCAGGAAAGTGCTATTTTGAATGAATGCTTACGAGCCTGCTGCTGCCTACCACCGCTCAGTCAGACTGCTCTATCAAATCATAGACTTAATTATAATATAATAACACACAGAAATACGAGCCTTAGGGCATTAATATGGTCGAATCCTGAAACTATCATCTCGAAAACAAAACGTTTTTCCTGTTACATTGCACAACCCTCAATGTTATGTTATAATTATGTAAAATTCTGGCAAATTAGTTCGCAACGAGCCAGGCGGCCCAAACTGTTGCATATACCCTGACTGCGCGCAATGAACGCAAAATGACACAATTTCACCTGGTTAATATTGCCTGCTAACCTGGATTTCTTTTAACTAAATATGCAGGTTTAAAAATATACACTTCTGTGTATTGGTTTTAAGAAAGGCATTGATGTTTATGGTTAGGTACAGTCGTGCAACGATTGTGCTTTTTTCGCAAATGCGCCTTTGTTAAATCATCCCCCGTTTGGCGAAGTCGGCTGTCTTTGTTAGGAAGAAATAGTCTTCACAGTTCGCAACGAGCCAGGCGGCACAAACTGCTGCATATACCCTGACTCTGTTTGCAAGAGAAGTGACACATTTTCCCTAGTTAAAAGAAATTCATGTTAGCAGGCAATATTAACTAAATATGCAGGTTTAAAAATATATACTTGTGTATTGATTTTAAGAAAGGCATTGATGTTTATGGTTGGAGCAACGTGTACCTAAGAGATTATATGCAACGCAGGACAGGCTAGATAAACTAGTAATATCATCAACCATGTGTAGTTAACTAGCGATTATGATTGATTGATTGATTGTTTTTTATAAGATAAGTTTAATGCTAGTTAGCAACTTACCTTGGCTTCTTACTGCATTCGCGTAACCTCGTGGAGTGCAATGTAAAGCAGGTGGCTAGAGCGTTGGACTAGTTAACCGTAAGGTTGCAAGATTGAATCTCTGAGCTGACAAGGTAAAAATCTGTCATTCTGCCCCTGAACAAGGCAGTTAACCCAACGTTCCTAGGCCGTCATTGAAAATAAGAATGTGTTCTTAACTGACTTGCCTAGTTTAATAAAGGTGTAAAAAAAATATATATATATAAATAAATCGGCCAAATCGGCGGCCAAAAATACCGATTGTTCTGAAAACTTGAAATCGGCCCTAATTAATCGGCCATTCCGATTAATCGGTCGACCTCTAGTTCCCACCGTGAAGCATGGAGGACAAGGGTGATGTGGGGGTGCTTTGCTGGTGACACTGTGTGATTTATTTAGAATTCAAAGCACTTAACCAGCATGGCTACCACAGCATTCTGCAACGATACGCCATCCCATCTGGTTTGCACTTAGTGGGACTATCATTTGTTTTACAACAGGACAATGACCCAACACACCTCCAGGCTGTGTAAGGGATTTTTGACCAAGAAGGAGAGTGATGGAGTGCTTCATCAGATGACCTGGCCTCCACAATCACCCGACCTCAACCCAATTGAGATGGTTTGGGATGAGTTGGACCGCAGAGGGAAGGAAAAGCAGCCAACTTTGAAGAATCTCAAATATCAAAAATATTTTGATTTGTATATTTTCCGAAGGCACTGTATGCCACTTTTGAACAACACAATCATGGTGTGCTACACGTACATTGATTGATTATTATTAGGCTATTATCCATATTATTTACTACTGTGCAGCCATAGTGCATCCCGTTAAAACAGCTTACTACAGCAAACTTGAGAGCAGCGAGCTCACAAAAGGCAAATCAGTGACTTTGAGTCAGTCCCACTGACCATCACAGATTACAATTTAGCCTAATAGTTTATCTAAATGTCCAATGTGAAAAGCCTAGGCATCATAAGACACAAATTGCATTAGAAATGGTATCTCCAATCGCTGTGTTATAAACCTCTTATAACTGGCATATTAACCACCAAATTTAGTGAGTGAGTTCATCCTTAGTGACACTGAACAGGTTTCCTATATCTCACACCTGTGCTTCCATTACACAAAAAACATGAGTGCTTTCCTCCGAGTCCCTTTTTAAAATTGTCATGAATTACTTGCCTGGCTAACTACGCCACGCCCACGGACGTTAGTTTCTTCTCTGCAATGAGTCTGGATCGGAGTTCATCCCTGACAATTTCTAGAACGCAAACACATTCTAACCATTCTGATTGGTCCAGAAATCGATGGGTTGGGCCAGAACACATATGGGTGAAGCAGCATTTTGAAAATGTGTCATTGGCTTTGATATTCTGATTGGTTAGAAATGATCCAATCGCTTATGACTTTGTGTTGTACAACAATGCTCATTTTGACATTATCACAAACAACTTCAAATGGTCGCAGTCTCAGAATGATGTATGTAACGAATCGTAGAGCAGTGGAAGAATTCCGCAAATTAAATACAGACATTTCTGAAAAGGATGAGGCCGCTTTGGTGTAGCCTACTAAATTAGAAATCTAATCTCTTTCAGCAAACCTAGGCCTATAGTCTAGGAGACCTTATGATAACACCCAATTCACCTAAACATTAAATGGACATCAAGAGTCCATTTACATTTAAACCAGAGAGGGTAGGCCCATCTTCCCATTCAAAATGTTTTAATTGTACTGTTTGGGTCTTTGGTAGTGCATTTGACGTTTATAACAAGCCAAGGGATGCTATGGCATCTGCTCCTGCTTTTATGTTGCGTCTTTTGAACATCCAGTGCCAAAAGGTCTTCTTAACAGGTTGCCCTGGGGATTTTGCAAACATTACCAGTACCCTAACATTATAAGATACAAGAATGCGGGACAGTGTATGGCTCATCAAAAAACAGTTTTACAGTGTATACATTTTGCTCTGAATAGGTAGAAAATAACCCTAAAGCATACCACCTCACGGAGGTCAACCTGAGGTCAAAACGAGTGTTATAGATGTGAGAAAAACACCTTTCCATACTTGAACGTTCTCAATGAGCGACATAAACAAAGTGAAGCCAGCAAACCAGCACGTTTCTATTTGCTGCGCATCACGAGCGCCAAATTAGCAATCTAAGCAGTTGTCAGAAAACGATGGATAAAAACATTGGTTAGTGATATTAGATAATTTGCTTTACTACCTGTCGGTTGCTTCTTACAGTAGCTAACGTTAGCTAGTTAACGTTAGCTACTAACTAGCAAGGGAGATGCCAAGCTAACGTTCGCTAATTTAGCTAACACATGAACTGCACATTTTGCTAATATTACAACTGGTTGTGAAACACTATTAGCATGTTCTAGCTATATCAATTTGCGAACCATTGCTGAAGTGCAGCTGTATTAGTTCTGATATCAAGCTAACGCCTAATAGCTAGCTACTGTAGCCATAGCAGGATACTCACCATGTTGATGCAGTGGTGCTGAAAAGGACTCAACGCCGAAAATCGAGCGTCGCGGAGCACATAAGCCCTTTCTGAAGTTAGTAATATTTAAGAGTAATGAATTTGTAAATCAAACTGCTTCCCGGTTGCTGCAATTATATTTAAATGATCCATTCATTCAACCTCGGTTCCCGAGTGTTTTGAACGGTCGTCACTAGGTGACACAGCCACAAAGTCATAAACCCCGACTATTTCTACAATTTATCTTCTTAAAATGTGATCTTAACCCTTACCTTGACCAGACTGCTAATCTCAAGCCTAACCCTAAAATTAGAACCAAAAAGCAAATGGTTGTTTTCATAAATATTTACGATAAAGCCCATTTATATTTTGTGGCTGGGGTAACTAGTGGAAACCGTATTCTACTGGAGTAGAGGTCATGCTAATAGGCGTCACTGGATATGCCAGTTTACAGTATGACCGATGTGAGCGTTATTTTCCTTTAAACAAAACACTTGGCTTTGTATTTAAAACCGTATTCAAGAACAGTGAGATACTGCATACTTTCTACTGTATTGTATTGATTTTATTACGGCATTATGGACCCTAAAACGGAAAACGTAAAGGTACACGTGACATTTATTTTAGAGCTGGGAGATGGTGTTGCCAATTTAGCAACTTTGTCGCTAGATTTAGCGATTTTTCAGACGCCTCCAGCGAATTTTATTGGTTAAAGTGTATAGCGACAAATGTAGCAAATTTATAAGGCTGCCCCAGCGACTTTTGCTTGATGAAGCGACTTCCCTGTTTGTGTTTGTGCCCGCTCTGCTGTGCTGCTCGCAGCTCCGCCGGCTGCTGCTGAGTGTGTGTGCATACGTCACTTGCGCGCCTTTCCACCGCCTCCCGGTTTTCTATGGAATCAATATCATGCCAAATGTATTCACAAATGTAAATCACTTACCACAAATGTAAATCGCCAATTCTGAAAAGATTTGACATTGGTCCCCAGATCCTCAAAAGGTTCTACAGCTGCACCATCGAGAGCATCCTGACTGGTTGCATCACTGCCTGGTATGGCAACTGCTCGGCATCTGACCGTAAGGCGCTACAGAGGGTAGTGCATATGGCCCAGTACATCACTGGGGCCAAGCTTCCTGCAATCCAGGAACTCCGAGGAAAGCCCATAAAATTGTCAGACTCCAGTCACCCAAGTTATAGACTGTTTTCTCTGCTACCGCACGGCAAGCGGTACCGGAGCGCCAAGTCTAGGACCAAGAGGCTCCTTAACAGCTTCTACCCCCAAGCCATAAGAGCCACCAGACAATTTACATTGACCACCCCTCCCCCTCCCTTTTGTACACTGCTGCCACTCGCTGTTTATTATCTATGCATAGTCACTTCACCCCCACCTACATGTACAAATTACCTAGACTAACCTGTACCCCCGCACACTGACTCGGTACCGGTGTCCCCTGTATATAACCTCATTATTGTTATTCTTATTGTGTTACTTTTTTATTATAACGTTTTATTTTAGTCTACTTGGTAAATATTTTCTTAACTCTTCTTGAACTGCAGTCTTGGTTATGTGTTTGTAAGTAAGCATTTCACGGTAAAGTCTACACTTGTTGTATTCAGAGTATGTGACAAATAAAGTTTGATTTGAATCCACAAATGTAAAACACTTTCCACAAATGTAAATCACCAATCCACAAATGTAAATCACCAATCCACAAATGCAATTCACTATCCACAAACAAACAAACACCTTTTAATTTGTATTTGCAAATATATTATAAAAAATTGTATAACTGAAGATATGCAGGTCATTTCCAAGGGCCTTAAGTAAAATGACTGCCGTACAGATTTGCACGTAGGAGAGATATGCGCAAACTTGACAGATATGGCAAACCTGCAACTCCATATTTGGAAGCGTTTAGGTCACCTGACTTGACAGGGATTTGCGGACAAGAAAAAGACAAGAAGTTATCACGCATAGAAAGCGATTTGTATTCATAGAAAAAAGGTTTGTACCCACAGAAAGCGATTTATATAAATCGCTGGTAGTCTCGTTTGGCCATGTTGATGCCTGCCTTTCAAGGCTGCAGAAATTATAGTATGGTAACCATAATATGTGTAACCATAGTATGTCCAACGTAAATAATCGAAGCCCTAGATTACTCCATATTTCACCACACGAGCATTAAGATAAATATTCCTGAGGCCTCTAACCATTTCCCCAGGAGAGGCATGCAAAAGGTAGAAGGAAGATGTAGGGGATATGGGATCAGACTTTGTAACAGTATTTCTTCCACCCTTCTCGCTCCAACCTTGGTTTGAATCAGAGATTCTCTGCACACATTGACAACAGTCACCCTCGAAGCATTGTTACCCTTCGCTCCATAAAAGCCGCGGCCCTTGCAGTGCAAGGGAAACAACGACTTCAAGGGCTTAGAGCGAGTGATGTCACCGATTTAAACGCTATTAGCATTGACCGCTAACTAGCTAGCCATTTCACACCGGTTACACTCACCCCTTTAACCGCCTCCTTTTCCGCAGTGATCCGGGTCAACAACAGCATCAATGGGTTCAACTTTTATGGGATCAACTTTTTTTCTACAACTAAAAATATGCTTTCTATGCGTGAGAACTTGTTTGTCTTCATGGCAGTCATTTTACTTAAGGCCCTTGGAAATGACCTGCATATCTGTAGTTATAATTTTTTTATATATCGATTTACAAATACAACTCAAAAGGTGTTTGTTTGTGGATAGTGAAATGTATTTGTGGATAGCGATTTACATTTGTGAAAAGTGATTTACATGTGTGGATTGGTGATTTACATTTGTGGAAAGTGATTTACCTTTGTGGATTGGTGATTTACATTTGTGAATACATTTGGCATGATACTGATCCCACATTCTCCCTGCAGCTGCAGCAGCAAATGAAGTGCATTTATTAAATCGGTTCCTTGTTGTTAAATGACACCACAGCTTTCCAAGGCATAAATATGAATAATAATACTCTGTTTTGTCTTTTCTGTTTCATTATTCAATCATTTTTGTTCTCCTTCAAACATCCTATTTAGTTTTGCTTTGGGGAATTTATCTTTCATCATGGAGTTAAGATGGGAAACTGGGATGCTAGCAAAGCCGGGAGAAGATTAGTTCTGGGACATGGATACGGAAAGTTGGATTTCAGAGAGGGAAGGAAGAAAAAGAGGAAGAAGGGGAAGAAGAGAGTGAGGAAAGCAGAGGTTGAGTTTGAATCTGGTGGGGATGGCGATAGAGGGGGAGCTGGTGTGTCGAAGAAGAATGAGGTTAAGTACAAACATAGAGAGCTGTGTGCTAGACCTGAGTTCTGGAGACTAAATGGAATTGAATGAGGGACATTTAAGTGAGGTGGAAGGTGTGGTGAGGAGCTTGGAGCCCGAGCCTTGCATCGGTAGACATGGTTATGATAAAGATGAGTTTGGTCCAGTGGGAATGAGATTTTTGGAGAAAGTGGATCCAGATCTTTTGGCTGATCCATATGTGGCATCAGGTTGGGTGGAAAAGATGTTGGGCGCTGTTGAGTTGGTGAAGGTAACCCGAAGTGAAGTGGACTTGTGATGTTAGTTTGTGTTTCCTCTGTCCAGAGGGAGTGGGCATTCTGTGTGACGCAACTTGATCTGTATCTTGCTTTTAGGAACAGTGCACCATTGAAGGGAGTGATTTCTGGGGTAGCGTTAAGTGTGGAGGTGAAGCAATTGAATATTAAGATTCCTGGTGTTTGTGACGCTTATGGGGAGCGTGGTGAAACAGAAGTGACACAGTCTGTTCTTTGGAGCATTGAATCAGTCTTACCTAACAAAGTCATGTTAGGATATTTGAGTTATGCTGTTAAAGTTTTTGTGCTGAAACCACTGCGGTGTTACAGGTGCCACATTTACGGTCATGTCACAGCAGTGTGTAGGAGGGAGATTTCAGAATGTGGGAAATGTGCAGGAGGACATGGGACAAAGGAATGTGTAGTTTTGGGGGGGAAAAGTTGTGTGTGTCAACTGTTGGGGTGCCCATGTTGCTGGGGATCAGAGGTGTCCGGTGCAGGAGAGGAAGGTTGAGGTGACAAGAAGTTGTTGTATGCTGAAGCAGTGAAGAAAGTAGAGAAGGATGGATGAAGGGGGAGGGATTCTGAGAGGATCCCTGTGAGTAGTAGATCTATGCCAGCACAGAGGGATAGGCCAACTAGTGATATATGCTTCTGTAAGGTTGGCTTGTTAGCGTTCATAGCAATGGTTATCAAATGTACCATAGAGATGGAATGTTAGTTACATAAAAATAGATGTTGTGGTCAATGTGGTTCAGCTGCAGCAAAGTACATTTTCCCCTTTTCCCATTTTGTATCACAAAGTATAATGGATTTATACTACAGTTGTTTTAAAAAAATATATATTTCACCTTTTTTTAACCAGGTAGGCCAGTTGAGAATAAGTTCTCATTTACAACTGTGACCTGGCCAAGATAAAGCAAAGCAGTGCGACAAAAACAACAACACAGAGTTACACATAAACAAACGTACAGTCTAAAACACAAAATAAAAGAAAAACATAAAAATCTATGTACAGTGTGTGCAAATGTAGAAGAGTAGGGAGGCAGTCAATAAATAGGCCCTAGAGGCGAAAATAATTACAATTTAGCATTAATACTGGAGTGGTAGATGTGCAGAGGATGTTGTGCAAGTAGAAACACTGGGGTGCAAAATATCAAGAGGGTAAGTAATAATATGGGGATGAGGTAATCGGGTGTGCTATTTACAGATTGGCTGTGTACAGGTACAGTGATTGGTAAGCTGCTCAGACAGCTGATGCTTAAAGTTAGAGAGGGAGATATAAGGCTCCAGCTTCAGAGATTTTTGCAATTCGTTCCAGTCATTGACAGAACTGGAGAACCGTAAGGAAAGGCGGCCAAAGGAAGTGTTGGCTTTGGAGATGACCAGTGAAATAACCTGCTGGAGCGCATGCTACGGGTGGGTGTTGCTATGGTGACCAGTGAACTGAGATTCGGCGGGGCTTTACCTAGCAAAGACTTATAGATGACCTGGAGACAGTGGGTTTGGCGACGGATATGTAATGATGGCCAGCCAACAAGAGTATACAGGTTGCAGTGGTGGGTAGTATATGGGGCTTTGGTGATTACACGGATTACATCCAGACTACAAGTTGCAGGGGGTGCTGAGATGTTGGCCAGGGTAGGGGTAGCCAAGGTGGAAAGCATGGCCAGCCGTGGAATAATGATTATTGAAATGATTGATAATCGTAGATTTATCAGTGGTGACAGTGTTTCCTCTTACTCTCCATTGACTTTACAGTGTCCCAAAACTTTTTGGAAGTAGTGCTACAGGAAGCAAATTTCTGTTTGAAAAAGCTAGCCTAATTCAGTTGGTGGCAGTAATGCAACATATTGGATGCCATCCGCCATTAAACCCCACCAACGAAGAAGAAGAAGCTCTTTTCACCGGTCTGTCAACAGTTAAGAAACCCAGCAGGATTGACATGTTATAACTACAGTTGGAGAATGTGCAGTGTTTTTGAACAATTTTGTTCATGAGGTGAACATTGTCTGGTATTTGCTAATTACGGATGTAAAATTGTCTTATGTGCTACAGTGGGTTGTACTGTATCCTGTGGTCTAATGTGGCCTGATGGACTATGGATGCAACATTTCAATCAATGGTTGAAAAGAAAACCAGTGTATTCATATTGATTCTGTAGTACGTGTGACCTGATATTGGGGATTCTACTGTACCACCTCATAAATTAGCCTGTTAGTTCTGATATTTTAGTTGAGCTAATATGAAGGCATAGCCATTGTAAACACTAGGTCTAAGTCATTCTAAGACAAGTGGTGCCCGTAGTACAATTAAAATTAGAATAGTAATTTCATTTGATCTCTATGGTGGTGCCACATTACAGATTACAAAAAACATGACTGTTCAATTAATTTATTCATCTTGAGCCATTTAACAGACTGCTCAACTCACCCCCTTGCACCTTTTCCTTCTCTCACAGCCACCCCAGCAGACTGCAGATCCCAACTGTGTGATCTGGGTCACGGCAACCTTATACCAATGTAGCTACTTTCCATGTCTGCCCTGAACTGGGCTTGAACCAGGTACTCTCTGCACACATCACTCGCCATCCAAAGCCAAGCATTGTAGCTGGAAGATCAAGAGAATAATGTGGTCTGGCACTCTGTGGGAGACAGTTGACTTTTATAATGGGAGGTGACTTCCCTTGCCAGTGGCTCGGCTTCTTATTCACCACAGCTAACTACCTAGACATTTTAGATCAGCTACACTTTCACCAGTGTCAACACTATGCTGGTATAGCGTAAGCTTTGACTTTGACTCTGAATGTCCGCAGAAATGGTTGCCATAACAAGTCATTGTTACTACGAGGCTATTCTTAAACAGTGTTTTTAGCAACCACATTGTGTTTTCACCTTTCACCACTTTTTGAGTTGTGCATAGCTATGGTGAGTCTTTGCATTGTCCCTTGGTTGTGAAGGATATACGTAGATGCTAATTGGTCTATAAACAGTTGGACAGGTTGAATGCCCCTCCTTCTGTTTATATGATACTGTATCAAATCAAATTGTATTTGTCATATGTGCTGAATATAACAGGTGTAGACCTTACAATGAAATGCTTACTTACAAGCCATTAACCAACAATGCAGTTTTAAGAAAAATACATACAAAAATAAGAAATAAAGTAACACATAATTAAAGAGCAGCAGTAAAATAACAATAGCAGTCGCTATATACAAGGGGTACCGGTACAGAGTCAATGTGCGGGGGCACCGGTCAGTCGAGGTAATTGAGGTAATATATACATGTGGGTAGAGTTGTTAAAGTGACTTATGCATAGATATTAACAGAGAGTAGTAGCAGCGTAAAAGAGGAGGGGGCGGGCAATGCAAGTAGTCTGGGTAGCCATTTGATTAGATGTTCAGTAGTCTTATGGCTTGGGGTAGAAGCTGTTTAGAAGCCTCTTGGACCTAGACTTGGCACTTTGGTACCGCTTGCCGTGTGGTAGCAGAGAGAACAGTCTATGACAATTTTTTAGGACCTTCCTCTGACACTGCCTGGTATAGAGGTCCTAGATGGCAGGAAGCTTGGCCCCAGTGATGTACTGGGTCGCACGCACTACCCTCTGTAGTGCCTTGCGGTCGGAGGCCGAGTAGTTGCCATACCAGGCAGTGATGCAACCAGTCAGGATGCTCTCGATGATGCAGCTGTAGAACCTTTTGAGGATCTGAGGACCTTTGCCTAATCTTTTCAGTCTCCTGAGGGGGAATAGGTTTTGTCGTGCCCTCTTCACAACTGTCTTAGTGTGTTTGGACCATGTTAGTTTGTTGGTGATGTGGACACCAAGGAACTTGAACCTTTCAACCTGCTCCACTACAGCCCCGTCGATGAGAATGGGGGCGTGCTCTGTCCTCCTTTTCCTGTAGTCCACAATCATCTCCTTAGTCTTGATCACGTTGAGGGAGAAGTTGTTGTCCTGGCACCACACGGCCAGTTCTCTGACCTCCTCCCTATATGCTGTCTCATCGTTGTTGGTGATCAGGCCTACCACTGTTGTGTCATTGGCAAAGTTAATGATGGTGTTGGAGTTGTGCCTGGCCGTGCAGTCATGAGTGAACAGGGAGTACAGGAGTGGACTAAGCACTAAGCACACACCCTGAGGGACCCCCGTGTTAAGGATCAGCGTGGCGGATGTGTTGTTACCTTCACTTACCACCTGGGGGCGGCCCGTCAGGAAGTCTAGGATCTAGTTGCAGAGGGAAGTGTTTAGTCCCAGGGTCCTTAGCTTAGTGATGAGCTTTGAGGGAATTATGGTGTTGAACGCTGAGCTGTAGTCAATGAATAGCATTTTCACATAGGTGTTCCTTTTGTCCAGGTGTGAAAGGGCAGTGTAGAGTGCAATAGAGATTGCATCATCTGTGGATCTGTTGGGGCGGTATGCCAATTGGAGTGGGTCAAGGGTTTCTGGGATAATGGTGTTGATGTGTGCCATGACCAGCCTTTCAAAGATCTTCATGGCTACAGATGTGAGTGCTACGGGTCGGTAGTCATTTAGGCAGGTTACCTTAGTGTTCTTGGGCACAGAGACTATGGTGGTCTGCTTGAAACATGTTGGTATTACAGACTCAGACAGGGAGAGGTGCTATATATACAAAAGTATGTGTTCAACCCTTCAAATGAGTGGATTCAGCTATTTCAGCCACACCCGTTGCTGACAGGTGTATACAATCAAGCACACAGTCATGCAATCTCCATGGACAAACATTGTCATTAGAATAGCCTTACTGAAGAGCTCAGTGACTTTCAGCGTGGCACCATCATAGGATGTCACCTTTCCAACAAGTCAGTTTGTCAAATTTTTGCCCTGCTAAAGCTTCCACGGTCAACTGTAAGGGCTGTTATTGTGAAGTGGAAATGTCTAGGAGTAACAATGGCTCAGCCACAAAGTCTTCCCTGTGGCTCAGTTGGTAGAGCATGGTGTGTGCAACGCCAGGGTTGTGGGTTCGATTCCCATGGGGGGCCAGTACAAAAAAAATAAGAAAAAAAAATGCATGAAATGAAATGTATGTATTCACTACTGTAAGTCGTTCTGGATAAGAGCATCTGCTAAATGACTAAAATGTAATGTAAATGTAAAGTGGTAGGCCACACAAGCTCACAGAATGGGACCGGCGAGTGCTGAAGCGTGTAGTGTCAGCACAGGAACTGTTCGTCGAGAGCTTCATGAAAGGGGTTTCCATGGCCGAGCAGCCGCACACACAAGCCTAAGATCACCATGTGCAATGCCAAGCGTCGGCTGGAGTGGTGTAAAGCTCGCCACCATTGGACATGAATCACACTTCACCATCTAGCAGTCCGATGGACGGATCTGAGTTTGACGGATGCCAGGAGAACTCTGAATGCATTGTGCCAACTGTAAAGTTTGGTGGAGGGGGAATAATGGTCTGGGGATGTTTTCATGGTTCAGGCTAGGCCTCACTAATGCTCTTGTGACTGAATGGAAGAAAGTCCCCTGCAGCAATGTTCCAACATATAGTGGAAAGCCTTCCCAGAAGAGTGGAGGCTGTTATAGCAGCAAAGGGGTGACCAACTCCATATTAATGCCCATGATTTTGGTATGAGATGTCCGATGAGCAGGTGTCCACATACTTTTGGTCATGTAGTGTACATCAGAGATTGGCCTAGTGTTGGAAGTATCCATTGGGTAAATTGTGTTTTTGTATTTCTGAATCTTAGTACATTTGACTTAGAAATGGCCTTCATCAACAGTGTAAATAGGACAAAAATAGCCTATGGTCAATTAGCATATGTATGCTGCACAGTGTTCAAGATAACAACAATAAGAAGTATTCAAATCTTACCATGGGAGTCCAAAGTGCTGCTGGTTTTCTGTTTTACCTGATTATTAATCGCCCACCCGGTGTCCCAGGTTTAAATCCGTTCCCAACACAAATACAATACTGCATGTTTCCACCAGTCCAGAGGATTTATTTCAGATATGTAGTAGAGGGGAAGACAGGATACAACCTAGTACAAGACGGAACTTAGTCTGATTAATCAGGCTGTAATACACAATTAATTGGTATATACAGCCTGAAACTAACAAATTCAAAATCATGTAAATGTTCTTTACAAACCAGAATGTTGAATACAATTACATTTGAACTTACTCTACCTGTTCTCCGTGGTGTTGGTCCTTCAGATGGTTCTCCGTGGTGTTGGTCCTTCAGATGGTTCTCCGTGGTGTTGGTCCTTCAGATGGTTCTCCGTGGTGTTGGTCCTTCAGATGGTTGAAATTTGAGACAAAATAACCACGCAAAAGTATTGCCTGACTTTTTAGAGCGCCAGTACTGAAGTTGTTTCTACCCCTGGCACATGTGCAAAACCCTGTAAACACCTGCTTAGTTCAGTTATTATGCATGCATTGCGTGCACACCCGTGCTTGCTCATGACCGAAGGCACGTGCACAAGACGGAAATACATACACACAATTGTGCATGTGCCAGGGGATAGAAATATCAACTGGTACAGTAAGTTCAAATGTAATTTTATTCAACATTCTGGCTTGTAAAGAACATTTACACAATTTTGCATTCATTTGTTTCAGGCTGTATATACCAACTAATTGTGTATTGCAGCCTGATTAATCAGAAAAGGCGGTACGTAAGTTAGCCTAAACAATCTGGCATCCTGTCGCTAAAATATGGATTGATACACTGTGGCCTACAGTCATTGCGTATTGAGTTATCGACAAGTCTACATTTGTTTCTAAACTTCGCAATCTAAAAGCAATCTAAATATCTGCAGTGATTAATTGTAGGCCGCCTCTGCAGTCTCAAAAATGACTTGTGTCTTGCTTACCATTGATATGACAGGGAGGGGGATGGGGAGGAAGCATTGGGTGTGAGAATGTGCATCTGCATGGGTGTGTGCAGCCAGCTTGAGGGCACGCGCATGCCTGTGTATGTATTTGCACATGCGCATGTGTCCATTCGCCAGTCCAGAGCCCTCCTCTCTCATTGCAGGGATCCCTACCCACATGATGCATCTTTCCAGCCCCCAGTGGCATACAGATGTAGGTGCTCATACACAAACACACACACACACACACACAGGAGGAGTGTGTTTCTCTTCTCTCAATCTGAAACATCGCTCATCTCCCCGTGAGGGCTTCAGGCCTGAAGTGAGCTCACAGAGAAAGCAATTCATTGTGGAAATATTGTGATATGCATTCACCACAAGTGCTGTGTACATATTTCATATATACGGTAGGGCATGGTTATTCAAAATGTAATACCTTTCTGACAGTACAGATGTACGATCGTAATTTGATCGCTCTTTTGTTACTGATGATCTTCTTGCACTGCAGGAAATGCGGATGAACTCAAAACCCACACTAACACATGGTTATATTAACAGTATTGCACTTTTCATGTAGCCTACTTTTGGCCAGCTAATAGCCTAACCACTAATCAAGCAACATTATGGAATAAATGTTAAAATCCTGTTGCTGCAGGATTCTTTTTCTGTGACAATATAGGTCAAATTAAGATCCTACATCTGTATATACTGTGACATGGTGACTCCATACATTTCAAAAACATTTTACATTCGTAATGAAAAGCCACGCTCTGTATTGTATTGTGTCCATCTTGTAAGTCCCCATACAGTCCGCTGCTCTATCATTGTTATAAACATGGACCATATTCTCTCTGGAACAGAGGAGTTCTGTTCTGGAACTCAGCCCAAGTCTCAGCTGTAGTTTTATTTTTGTCTGAAGCATATTAGTCAGCATCCAGTGTGTTCTGTTGAGTTTCACCTCTGATTCTAATCCATGTGTCATCTCCTCAGTGTCTCCTGCTCTGGTTGAGGTCCCCCTCATGAGCCCTGCCAGATAAATAAAGATAATAGAAATATTACAGTAGAACCTCTGCATATTCAATCCAACACACACATTGCACAATGTCACACTTCATTTTTAATGGCAGGGCTTTTTTCGTTACTCAAATAACAGTTTGAAATGCACTCTATTGATCTCAGCAATATACTAGCTTGGAGTTGAAGAAAATCGAACAAAAAACCCTGTCAACTGCTCACCGACGGCACTGAAAACGGTTTGTCTGGTGTAGCGCCTCCTTCCCCATTCGATCTAATCTACAAGAATGCAAATGACATGCAAATGAAAATACTACTGAATAATTTATGCATTGTGTTGCTTAACGCAAACCAAGAGCTTTTGACTTAAACAGAATAATATAGTAGTGCTGCATACATTTGATTTGCCATAGCAGTGCAGCATACACACACACGGTTCTGCTTGACAATATGGCAGAAGCTGCACATGCAGAAATGTACTCTACTTGTATTTTAGTAAGATTCTAAATACATGCTTCTAAATCATATTATTGTGTGACAGGCTGGGTTGTTTCTGTGCTGTGATCAACCAGAACTCCACCTCTACCATACCTGAATGTTAGTAGGACTGCTGTAGTCTATACCAGTGAGCTCATATACAGGCCCTTCGTATCTACTTTTCTTGCTGAACATTTAACTGTATTTCAAATCCATTGTCGTTGCTTGGAGATGGATGGAATGTTGCTGGGTTGTTGTTTTGACTGTTATGTACCAAATGTTTTCTCACAAATGTTTTGTGAAATTTTCTGAAGCTATAGGTTAGATATCATTGGCTAATTGTAGCAATTGAAACATATGGGTTATTTTGATGTTATAAGCTGCTACTATTACTGTTATTATTTGGTTTTTATCTATTTGTTAATTTTCTTACTTTTTAACCTCATTGTTGGGAAAGGGCTCATAAGTAAGCATTTCACATTAAAGTCTACGCTTGTTGTATTCAGCACATGTGACAAATAACATTTTATTTTATTGAAATGTTTATTTTATTTTGATTTGCTGCTATTTTAATATGTGAATATGTAAATGTACCTTCTTACCCCTGTTGACTTTAGATCATACAACACAGCAACATGGACCTTCCAATGCCCTTCCTTGGACCATATGAGATTCTCAATTGGATACATCTGTCCACTCCTCGACTCCTCTGTCCTCCATGAACCGAAACTGATAAGTGGTCGCCATAAGTTAGTAGGAGAATGGAGGAGTTTGCTACTCTCCTTGATAGCCTCCTCCGGTGGAGGATGCGCAAGTGTATCCTAGCGCGGAAGAGATTTGAAATCAGATGGATTGTTGCTGGATTGTTTTTAGTTTTTTGGGGGGTGATTCTGTAAGACTCCTTTTTATATGACCGAATTCTTTCAACGGGTGTTTTGAGGGGCCACCCGAAAGGGCCTAAAAAAGGGGTGGGCTAGGCCTGAGTGGGCTCTATGAGGGGTCTATTGGGTCTGAGCGACCACATGCTAGGATACATCCACACCTTTCACTCCCCTCACCTCCCCTCTCGCCTGCAGAACCACCTTCTAAAGTATCTGTCTAATGGAAGGGGAGGTGCCAGTGTGCTTGGAGCGAGGTCAGCCACCTTGTGTCCCCGTGCGACTGTTGGCGTACCCACTCCAAAATGTGCAGGGTAAAACAACAATGGCTCGCTTTTTACCAAGCAACATTTTCTAAAGATAAATAGTTATGAAATTAGCAGCCCAGACTCTAGTGTGCAGCGAGGGAGGGAGGGAGGGAGGGAGTGAGGGAGGGAGGGTGGGTGGAAAAAGGTTGGGAGGGAGACAGACTTCATTATAATCAGCTAATTACGCCAGTGGAATTAGAAGTGTCCTTATTTTCTCAGGCAGCAGTCAGAGTGTGGGGACGTTGAAGTGATTCTTAAACCTTGGATAGAGCAGACTCTCTCTGGGCTGACTATGGGGAGCGGCTGTAGCTCGTTGTAAAACAACAGGATTTGGAGGTGAAAGCCTGTCCTCTCAGCGACCTGGGAGCGCTGGGTCGCAGGGTTCCCCAGGTTCTGGGCACTCATTTGCATTGATGAGGATTTTCTTTATGCTTTAGCTCGGCACAACCACAGCCAGCGAGACAGGCATCCCTCTCACCAAACCCTCTGGCCTCACTGGTTGGAATTTAAGCTGCGTTTATACAGGTAGCCCAATTCTGATCTTTGTTTTCACTAATTGGTCTTTTAAGCTGAAATATCAGAATTGGGCTGCTTGTGTAAATGCAGCCTTACACAACCACCCAAATGCCAATTAATTCCATATTTATTTGTACAATTTCATTATTTTTTTATCCAATGTAATAGTTTAACCTCTGTGCTGTTTTGTAAATAGAAACAACATTTATGTACAGTGTCCATATGTCTTACATGTACGAATAGGCCTATTCAAATATAGTAAACCATGAATTGTGTTATTAATAGATTTATGATAATACCTGCCAACTTAATTCACTTCACTTGGCACTGATTGTATAAGGAGGAGTAAGTGCATAAGATGTGTGTCTGGTGTGTGTCTGGTGTGTGTCTGGTGTGTGTCTGGTGTGTGTCTGGTGTGTGTCTGGCGTGTGTCTGGTGTGTGTGTGTGTGTGTGTGTGTGTGTGTACATTTGTCAAGTGTCTTGCCAGTCAAATGAATTAGTTAAATATAAATTATAGATTACATTTATGGGCTGCTTTAAAGTAGGTTATTCATTTTAGATAGGCTATTTTATCAAGATAAATGTTTCATAATGTCAATGTAAAAAGACGCACAGTTTTGCATTAGGCTTAAATAATAAGGGGCATTTGGTCTTCCGCAACAGTCAATATTTCCATTGCTCTCAATGAAAACAAACAATAAGCAATATGATATGGTTTTTAAATATATAGGCCTATAAAAAACACCCACATTTTATATATATATATATATATATATATATATATATATATATATATATATATATATATATAGAGAGAGAGAGAGACCTATTTATTTTATAGGCTAATTATGGAATAGACTAAATGTTTAAGGTATTTTAATAAATGTGATGCTCTTTTGCATTTGATAGTCTATAGCAGCCTAATATGAAAATTATTTCAAACGGCAGTTTATTGAGACCCGAATCGATTGTAACAATATGTTTCTGTCTTAAAGACGTTGACCTTGGGGTTAAGGGTGATTGACCATCATTTGACATTTGACCTGGAATATGTTACCTTATCAACCCCTGCTTGTTAACTGCTATTGATCACCTCTCCCCGGAGACATAACGGTACGGAAATATAAAGAAAAGAAATCAATATGATAGGCCTAAATGTTTCTCTTGATTCGTGTCTCTTTCAAATAATATCCTACAACGATTTCCTCAATACTTGAATATTCACTGGATTTTTCCGTTTTTTAAAGGTAAGAAATATCTAGCATATTGTTTCTATTCCACAACAAAAATGAAATATTTAATTGTATAAATGAATACCCCCTCTCTTCCCACCCCATGGTAAGCATTTTTTTCTTCAGTCAACGGCAGGCCAAATCAACCTGGAAAAATAATTAAATATTGATTTACAGTTTTTTGTGTTCATTATGGATGTAAATTATTGTGCTTTGTTGCTCATGCGATTTGGGAAATGTGATCATTTAAAAACGAGTTTTGAGGTATAGGATGTCAATCATTTGTAGAGAATATATTACAGGACCATGCAGTAAATCTTACAGTATATAAACTAATGAAAAATTTGACTTCAAATCCTCATCAATAGTGATACATGTTTTTGGACACGATGGAACAAATTACTATACTCTACACTTTAATATCAAATGTCAAATTCACGAAAATGTGTCATTAAACTGATAATGTATGCACATTATCAGAAACTTCATTAAGCTGATAATGTATGCACAGTATCAGAAACTTCATTAAGCTGATAATGTATGCACAGCATCAGAAACTTCATTAAGCTGATTATGTATGCACAGCATCAGAAACTTCATTAAGCTGATAATGTATGCACAGCATCAGAAACTTCATTAAGCTGATAATGTATGCACAGTATCAGAAACTTAATTAAGCTGATAATGTATGCACAGCATCAGAAACTTCATTAAGCTGATAATGTATGCACAGCATCAGAAACTTCATTAAGCTGATAATGTATGCACAGCATCAGAAACTTCATTAAGCTGATAATGTATGCACAGTATCAGAAACTTCATTAAGCTGATAATGTATGCACAGCATCAGAAACTTCATTAAGCTGATAATGTATGCACAGCATCAGAAACTTCATTAAGCTGATAATGTATGCACAGCATCAGAAACTTCATTAAGCTGATAATGTATGCACAGCATCAGAAACTTTGACATTAAATGAGGATGATGCTGATTGAAGCATGCACAATAACAGGCTTATATTGCAGGCTATATATTGATGCACTGAGGCACAGTTTTAGAAGAAGAAGAAAAACAGTACAGCGGGGATAAAAGTGTATTATGTAATAACATAGTAACAACGATTTATTATTACTATTATTATGCTATATTTCTCCAGTTGTAAGATGATAAGATAGTGATCATTTGATGCATCTGCTCATCAATTTTGCAAATGAACACACACACACTCACACACACACACACACACACACACACACACACACACGACCGCACACATCCATAAAAAAGAAAATGTTCACGTTTGTGCAGGGGAGAGGAGGGAGAAAGGCACACAGTGGAATGATGACTCCAGAAAGTTCTCAGGGAAGTGCTTCTGTCTGGCCGTGAAGCAGGCGACTGATTTGGGATTGGGCGTTAGCATAACAAAGGGCCAGAGCCTGTGAACTTGGGGCACCTTTCGACCCTGGTGCTGTTGGGATGAATAGCCCCCAGGCCTCCCCATAGAGCGCCCCCACGGCTCGCCTGTTCCTGGCTAAATTGTTAATCAGGGTAATTTAATATAGTTTTCAATATGCCTCATCTCTCATCGGGAAAGCATTCACAGGTCCCTCGCACTCCTGCCGCAAAAAAAAAGCCGCCCCTATTCACCCGAGCAAGACGGGCAGCTGCAGGACTTCTAGCCCCCTGAATTGAAATGTTAAAACATCAACAACACGGAGGCCTGAGAGCCTGTATGTGCGTGTGCGTGTGCGTGTGTGTGTGTGTGTGTGTGTGGTGAGGAGGGGTGATGGGAGGAGTGCTTGTATGAACTGGTCCTCTGTCTGTCCTCCAAACTTGAACGTGAACAGCCATTCATCCATGTCTAAACACACACATACAGCTTTAACTTGCCTGAGGACAAATGGCAGTGGCAATAGTAGCTGAAATCATTTGTGAAAATGTTTTCTTATGAAATTTACGTTTTGATATTAGATTGTGTGCCGTACAATATCATGTCAGCAATTTGGTGGAGAATGTCACTTTAGTAAATACAATACCAATTGTCACACAAATATTTTAACTGAGTAATTATTGTCACTTTATCGTTGTGTAACATAAACGTATGAAATACAATGCTTTTATCAATGTGACCATTATCATATAGTATTTATTCAGTCTATAGTTCAAGTAAAGTTCTGCCTTCTGCATTAGTCTTTCGGCTTTACTGTGCCAAATCAGGTAAAGTGCACGTGATGATACCAGTGCATAAACTACCAATTAATAGTCCTTAATCTGAATGACTGTTCATCGCCTTCCCAGTATGTTCAGAGTCCGTGCTCAGGAGGAAATCACTTCAACCCTGCTACGGCAGAACCTCCATGATAGGTTGGGGCTGGACCCTTCTCCTCTTCATCTGCAGCAGATGAGGCAGCACCATGGCTGTCTGCACTGACATGACACATACTGTAATCCCAGGCCGTAGTTCAGCCTGGCCCAGAGTGATGTCATCTCTCTGCTCAATAACTCTGTGTGTCGTCCGGGTGATGTCACCGCTGGGCTGATGTGTTTTGTGGCTGTGGTGAGTCACTGGACCGCTGGCTACTGCGTTTGACTGACTGCGAGGAGGGGAGAGACCCAGGGCCCGCTCTTGACTCTGGCTTCTATAAATACTACAGTAATCATGGATGACTCAAGCCCTCCCTTGACTCTGTTTGTGTGGAGGAAGGGAAATGGATGGCGTAAGACTGTGACACGACACAGGCTCTTTTCTGACTAGATAGGTTTATGTCCGCGTGTGTGTGTGTGCGTGTGCGTGTGTGTGTCATGTTCAATTATAATTTACATTAGCTTTAGACATTAGTTTTAGAGTGGTGTGTCCACTCTTTCTGCACCTGGATGTCACAGTCAGGTATCCAAGTCTCCATGACTTCCACCCTCCCTCTATACCACAGCCTTCTGACAAGAACACATTCTCCTCTCTACAATAAGTCTGAATATGAAGGAATTGTCTGTAGAGCTCCAAGACAGGATTGTGTCGAGGTACAGATTTGGGGAAGGGTACCCAAACATTTCTGCAGCATTGAAGGTTCCCAAGAACAAAGTGGTCTCCATAATTCTTAAATGGAAGAAGTTTATGCCACCAAGACTCTTCCTATTGCTGGCTACGCAGCCAAACTGAGCAATCGGGGGAGAAGGGCCTTGGTCAGGGATGTGACCAAGAACCCAATGGTCACTCTGACAGGGTTCTAGAGTTCCTCTGTGGAGACGGGAGAACCTTCCAGAAGGACATCCATCTCTGCAGCGCTCTACCAATCAGGCCTTTATGGTAGAGTGGCCAGACGTAAGCCACTCCTCAGTAAAAGGCACATGACAGCCCGCTTGGAGTTTGCCAAAAGGCATCTAAAAACTCTCAGACCATGAGAAACAAGATTCTCTGGTCTGATGAAACCAAGATTGAACTCTTTGGCCTAAATGCCAAGCGTCACGTCTGGTGGAAACCTGACACCATCCTTACGGTGAAGCATGGTGGTGGCAGCATTATGCTGTGGGGATGTTTTTCATTGGCAGGGAGACTAGTCAGGATCGAGGCAATAGATTAATGGATTGAACTACATAGAGACACTTGATGAAAACCTGTTCTATAGCTCTCAGGACCTCAGACTGGGGCGAAGGTTCATCTCCCAACAGAACAACGACCCTAAGCACACAGCCAAGACAACGCAGGAGTGGCTTCGGGACAAGTCTCTGAATGTACTTGAGTGACCCAGCCAGAGCCCTGACTACCCGATCAAACATCTCTGGAGAGACCTGAAAATAGCTGTGCAGCAACACTCCCCATCCAGCAATTTAATCCATTTTAGAGTAGATTAAATGTAATCCATTTTAGAATAAGGCTGTAACGTAACAAAATGTGGAAAAAGTCAAGGGGTCTGAATCAGATATCAACTTATTATTGTCTAGTTTTAATATATATTTTAAAATGATTAAGGCCTCTGCACATGCTATTTCCTCCTATGCAAAACCTCCAGACAGTGATGGGATTTTCATGCTAGTCAGCCATGCAGAGGGGCCTGTAGGATAACACAGACACTAGAAGGAGGTGCATTGGCCCCACGTTCCCATGTGGGACATTGAAAAGAAGTGGCCTGCTCTTGTCTCATCTATTAACGCCTGTCCAACGCCTCTGTCCCAAGCCTGTCTGAGGCTGTATGCTAATCCATTATGCTGCAGATGATTTCCCGTCCCTAAATCATTGCACCCCCAACCCTAACGCCAGACACACATACTAGCTAGCACCCGATACCTATCCAATGTTAACGTATTCATACTCTTATAATACCCCTACCATACTCCTATCCCAGACACATCCCCACCCCCACCTCGAGACACACCAGGCAGGCACCCTACCCTACCACAGCAAACCTCAACAACAGTCACCAACAAAATCTTAAAATTCATATCACAATTAGAATTCTATACTTTTTGAACACCAACCAAATCCTTTTCATTTTAAATCTACAATTTTAACTGTTCTAGTGAATTTGGAAATAACTGGATGCAATTGGCATGACAGTAATATTATGTTGAAAATTCATATATTTGCAAATATTCTAGGTCCTTTGTAATAATGCTTATTTCTCCTATGACACATGCCCGGAGTCCAAGTTTAAAAGCATCCTGAAGTTAGGAAGTAACTGTGTTTGTCATGGTGTCAGGCAGACAGGAAATACTATCTGTAAATAAGAGGACAATAGTCTTTTGGGCCCTTGGGGCCCGGAGTCTAAATCTGGGGTCAGGATCGTGGGACGACGTCTAGACGCTTTGCCTTTGTGCCTGGTTTCAACCCCCATGTCGTCCTCTCTGAAAGGAAGAGCCTGACCTGTGCCTAGTCACCATGGGATACTGGAGAGGGGGAGAGAGAGCGAGAGGCAGAGCGAGAGAGCCAGAGAGCGAGAGGCAGAGAGAGCGAGAGAAGAAGAGAGAGGGGCAGAGAGAGAGGTGGAGAGAGAGAGGGGCAGAGAGAGGCAGAGAGAAAGAGAGAGGCAGAGAGAAAGACAGAGAGAGGCAGAGAGAGAAAGACAGAGAGAGGCAGAGAGAGAGCAGAGAGAGAGACAGAGAGAGATAAGCAGATGTAACCGATGTGAAATGGCTAGTTAGTTAGCGGTGGTGCGCGCTAATAGCGTTTCAATCGGTGACGTCACTCGCTCTGAGACTTGAAGTAGGGTTTCCCCTTGCGTCGCAGAGGCCAGGGCTTTTGTGGCGCGATGGGTAACGATGCTTCGTGGGGTGTCAGTTGTTGATGTGTGCAAGGGTCCCTGGTTCGAGCCCGGGTTGGGGCGAAGAGGGGGACGGAACCTACACTGTTACACAGAGAGAGAAAGACAGAGAGAGCAGAGAGAGAGACAGAGAGAGATAAGCAGAGAGAGAAAGACAGAGAGAGGCAGAGAGAGAGCAGAGAGAGAGGCAGAGAGAGAGCAGAGAGAGAGACAGAGAGAGGCAGAGAGAGAGGCAGAGAGAGAGAGACAGAGAGAAAGAGAGAGGCAGAGAGAGGCAGAGAGCGAGAAAGAGGCAGAGAGAGAGCAGGGAGTGAGAGAGGCAGAGAGAGATAAGCAGAGAGAGAGAGACAGAAAGAGGCAGAGAGAGAGCAGGGAGAGAGAGAGACAGAGAGAGATAAGCAGAGAGAGAAAGACAGAGGCAGAGAGAGAGCAGAGAGAGAGAGGCAGAGAGAGATAAGCAGAGAGAGAAAGACAGAGAGAGGCAGAGAGAGAGCAGAGAGAGAGAGACAGAGAGAGATAAGCAGAGAGAGAAAGACAGAGAGAGGCAGAGAGAGAGCAGAGAGAGAGAGACAGAGAGAGGCAGAGAGAGAGAGACAGAGAGAGAAAGACAGAGAGAGGCAGAGAGAGAGAGCAGAGAGAGAGGCAGAGAGAGAAAGACAGAGAGAGGCAGAGAGAGAGAGACAGAGAGAGTATAGTAAATACACAGGGGGTAGTGCATGTTTTTATTTCTCTCAATTTGAATGGCCAACAGATAAACTGCTGGACAATGATACACTTACGATTAACATGTTTTCCATTTTACTATCTGCTAAGTTGATATTGGCCTCATTAATTGAAATGTTTCATGTGTATTATGATAAGAGGCTTCAAAGATCCAAGCAAGCTAATTTTACAAAGTTTGTCATACTGTTATTTGACCTTTTACTTCCAACAATAACATTCCTCCACAGTTGAAAACTGACCACCTGGATAACTGTAACCTCACAGGTCCCAGCAACCCACTGCTGATGTCATTGGTCAGTGAACAACTCAGTGAGATCATGTTTGCTTACAAGGACCTGAAAACCCAAGAGAGCAAAGCACACCACCAACAAACGGATCTCTTTCTCTCTCTCGCCCTCTTTCTAGCCCTATGCAGCGAGACAGTGTCGGTGGGTGCCGCGGGGTGCGGTTTAATTGAAAGGCAGAAAAGAACAGTGCTTGTTTAAACCAACCAGCAGGCCGCAGGGGCATGATGGGAAAACAAAGCGGGCCCCAGGGGCTGGTGACGTGACACCAAGCAGCAAGAAACGCAGCCTCTGTTTTGTTACCATCATCCTAGCGACAACTATCAGGTCAGAGCCCACAACAGCACAACATTCAGCTATTTAGTTGGCATGGCCTCAGTCTTGGTTTATTTGCTCAAAGTAGACCATCAGGATAAATATGCATAATTTCAAATCAAATATTTTTTTATACATTTGAGTCATTTAGCAGACACTCTTATCCAGAGCGACTTACATAAGCAATTAGGGTTTCACCTAGTCGTCTCTGGGATTCAAACCAGCAAACTTTCAGGTATTGGCCCAATGCTCTTTACCACTAGGCTACCTGCAGCCCAAATCAAAGTTGATTGGTTGCATACACAGTTTAGCAGTTGTTATAGAGGGTGCAGTGAAATCCTTATGTTACTAGCTCCTATCAATGCAGTAAAATGTCAAACAGGTACACAAATAAACGATAATAAAAAAAATATATAATAAATAAAGATCATCAAGAAATGTTGGAAAAAATCCATTTAATAATATATACACACGATAAAGAGGCAGCATGCGATTTAGGCACAAATTGGTATCACTGAATTAAAATAACCTGAATTGCCTCAAATACACATGGTGACGATTCATACTGGATTTTGCTGGATTTCACAGAATGTCTGTGAGGATATGTTACTGAATATGTTCTGGATCTCTCCTTCTGGGTCTCTCCTGATTGTCTCAGGTGTTTTTCTCCTGGTGATAAAGGGAGAAAAGGGAATACATGATTGGCTGAAGAAGATGGGTCTTATTCTATTGTTACATCACAAGGAATTGACTATTGTTACTGTACCTCATTGCACAATTACGATAACCACTTCCATTGTGGTTCTGGACACTAACTGTCATAGTGGTGTATCGTGAACATGGATAGTGTACTGCTATTCTATTCAGGCTATTGAAAACGCAGAGTTTGACATGAGCCCATATCTCAAGAGTAAAAATATAGCACCTGTGAATTTACTGAGAGCAAATCAGAGGCCCACGTAAGGATGCCCCATCCACTCGCCACCCACAAGACGGCAGCTCATTTTGACAGCAATAAATAGTAATGTTGCATTACAATCAAATGCCTCTGAGAGAGGTGGAGAAGCAACAGTAGAGAGGCATGTAGATTGAGAGGAACAGGAAGAGGGACAGAGAGAATGAGAGGTAGAGATGGAGGGTAGACAGCGTGAGAGCGTGTTCATCTGTTTGGTTCCTGGTCTGGTGCCTCATGGGATCCGATGACACTCTGTCAAGATTCTACACTTCCAAGTCACTATCTACTGGATTACACACATACACACACACACACACACACACACACAACCACTCACACACACACTCCGAATGTGTTTGAGAATGTCTTGTCCAGCTCCACCGTGAGCAGTCCCAGTATGTGGTGTCAGTGTGTGATTACATGAGCTGTCATTCCCTGTGAGGACAGAGTGGTCTGGTGTCTGGGCTGGCCATGTCCTACACTGTCCACTCACACCTATTTTCAGAGACACTGCACAAATACAAGAGGACACTACATTGCACTGCACATCTGTGCTAGCAAAGTTCTTGATCTTCTGAAAATGGTAGTATAAATATATTTTGTGTAAATCTAGCTTCAGTGTGAAGTATTCAATGCAATTCAGTAAGAGTCTTAAATGAATGGAGAAGATTCTGATCTAAATAGAGTAGAACCTATACAGTATTTGCCTATGTTATGTTCAGTCATAGGGGAGTGTGGGGTAAGTTGAGCCACACTTGTTTCTAGGAAACCAAATATTAAGGAAGAGGTCGTCATTTCATGGAGTCTGTGAAGGAAGAAACCACATGGAAAAAGTGGTAAGCAAGTTAGTTCCAAAAAAAAAGTCAAATGAATTTATTGTGTTAGATGTTTCATTATGCTTGTATCTAAAATAAAATGGAGATGATTTTAAGATTGTTGTATACATCAGGTCTCTATTCACTTCAATATGAAGTCCTAACACTAGCATGAAAGTGCATCCTTGTAGCTGTGTGGGCTAATATAGAAAAAATGTTTGTTGAGCCAATGGCCATGGGGTATGTTGAGCCAATAGTTGAGCTAATGGCAAGTTGAACAAGTGTTTTTTCCGAGGCAAGACATTATCGCTGGGATATGAGAAAACAACAGGGCCTGGCCTATGATAAAAGTGTTTTAAAAGTGTTTGTTGGGGATACGTCAGGATTTTGGCAGTGAAGCCCTTTATCTACATCCCCAGAGTCAGATGAACTAATGGACACCATTTTTATGTCTCTGAGTGCAGTTTGAAAGAAGTTGATAACTAGCGTTAGCGCAATTGCTAACTAGCATTAGTGCAATGCCGGAAAGTCTATGATAACTGCTACCATGCTAGTAGATACCATATATTTCCAGTCATTGCGCTGATGCTAGTTAGCATTGGCTCGCAAAACTACCTCTAAGTTCCTTCATACTGTTTGCAGAGACCTAAAAATGGTATCCATGAGTTCATCTGACTCTGGGAAGGTACATAAAGGGCTTCATTACCAAAAGTCCGAAATACCCCTTTAAACATGTGTTAAAAGATGCTTAAAAGGATTAAAAGACCCAAAAGCGATTGTGATTGTGTTGAAATGTGTTTGGGAAATAAAGATAGACCTGGTTTTAAAAGGTAGTGGTAATATTTAATTCATTACAGAAATTTGTAGGCGGTTTAACTTAATCTGCTCACTGCTCAGTTTATCCCATACCCGGTGTAAGCCAAGAGACCACTTTTTTTGGACAAGTTATGTTTTCAAAACTGTAATGTTTACATTCATTCTGATTATTTCCAGGGATACATAACATCCTGAACTATATGTAGATGATATCTTCATCAGAAAGAATACTATACTTCCCTTGCGCCATGCTGTCTTTTTACCTCTCTACCGTTCTACAGAATGCCAAGAGTGTGCAAAGCTGTCATCAAGGCAAAGGGTGGCTACTTTGAAGAATTTCAAATATAAAATATATTTTTATTTGTTTAACACTTGTTTGGTTACTACATGATTCCATATGTGTTATTTTATAATTTTGATGTCTTTACAATTATTCTACAATGTAGAAAATAGTACAAATAAAGAAAACCCCTTGAATTAGTAGGTGTGTCAAAACTTTTGACTGATACTGTATATATACACTACATGACCAAAATTATGTGGACACCTGCTCGTTGAACATCTCATTGCAAAATCATTGCCATTAATATGGAGTTGATCCCCCATTTGGCTGCTATAACAGCCTCTAATCTTCTGGGAATGCTTTCCACTAGATGTTGGAACATTGCTGCAGGGACTTGCTTCCATTCAGCCACAAAAGCTTTTGTGAGGTTGGGCACTGATGTTGGGCGATTAGGCCTAGCTCGCAGTCAGCATTCCAATTCATCCCAAAGGTGTTCGATGGGGTTGTGGTTAGGGCTCTATGCAGGCCAGTCATGTTCTTCCACACTGATCTCAACAAACCATTTCTCTATGGACCTCATTTTGTGCACGGGGGCATTGTCATGCTGAAACAGGAAAGGGCCTTCACCAAACTGTTTCCACAAAGTTGTAAGCACAGAATTGTCTAGAATGTCATTGTATGCTGTAGCGTTAAGATTTCCCTTCCCTGGAACTAAGGGTCCTAGCCCCAACCATGAAAAACAGTCCCAGACCATTATTCCTCCTCCACCAAACTTTACAGTTGGCACTATGCATTCGGGGCAGGTAGTGTTCTCCTGGCATCCGCCAAACCCAGATTTGTCCGTCAGACTGCCTGATGGTGAAACATGATTCATCACTCCAGAGAACCACTGAGTCCAATGGCGACAAGCTTTACACCACTCCAGTCGACGCTTGGCATTACACATGGTGATCGTAGGCTTGTGTGCGGCTGCTCGGCCATGGAAACCCATTTCATGAAGCTCCCGACTAACAGTTCTTGTGCTGACGTTGCTTCTAGAGGCAGTTTGGAACTCGGTAGAGAGTGCATCTTAGACTGTGAATGTGTCATATCTGTACACACACAAAGAAACAGACAATATAGAATAAGCATATGAACAAACATAACCCCCGCAATCTTTAAGATCCTGAGCTGAGAAGAGTGTTTAAAAACAGAGTATGACACTAGCTTGCAGGGCATCCTATGTCTCCTCACAGAACCAGTGAAAGATGAAACAAATGATATTGGAAAAACTCAGATTCCTCACTCACCTGTCATGCTCTTACAATCACACCAACTGCACTTTATGTCAACACTGAAGGTGTTACAGTGTTCAGGGTATCACACAAAGATCCCATGCCTCCCCTATTAAGTGCATCTGACCACTCCAGGTGTGTATGTGTGTGTGTGTGTGTGTGTGTGTGTGTGTGTGTGTGTGTGTGTGTGTGTGTGTGTGTGTGCGTGTGCGTGTGCGTGTGCGTGTGTGTGTGTGTGTGTGAGGGTGGGGGGAGCTGACGATAGCTTATGCCAGGTCCCCTTTAGTGGGGTTAGCGTGGTTAGTATACACTATTGTGTGTGCATAAATGTGTGTGTGTGTGTAAGGAAAAGATCGAGGCCATCTTTCATCTTCTACAGCGTCCAGGTACTCTACACGATATGATGATACAGGCCCAATTAAGGGATAGTGCTGTGTGAAAAATGTGATGACAGGGTGAACAGAAGACTAGACTCTGATCTGACATCTGAGAAAGAGTGAAAAGAGGGGAAGGAGGGAGAGAGAAAGAGAAGGAGAGGAAGGGTTGGTAAGGGCAATTAACATGGGGAGAGGGTGACAGAGGGAGGGAGGGAGGGAGGGAGGGAGGGAGGGAGGGAGGGAGGGAGGGAGGGAGGGAAAGGTTTAATGGGATTGAGAAGGAGATAGAAAAAGTAGAGAGAGTGGAGGAGAAGGATATATGATGAGTGAGACAGAGGGAAGGGAGAAAAGTGAGGAGAGAAACATTTTGTCAGGAGAAGAAGTGAGACAGGCCGGAAACAGAGGAAGTGAGAATGAAAACTTTGAACCTTCTTCATGTAGAACAAAACAACAAAATTAAGGCAAACATTGTGACAGAGAAGGAAAAAAGTAGAAGATGCATTCTGCTAGCAAACACAAACACAAAATGTGTAGAAGGCTACAAAGCTTGCCCTGGTTGTCAAGGTGCTTCAGGTAGTGACCATAGCTAGTATCTTTTCCATTTTAGATTTTACAGTTGTATCTAATTTGACATAATATGGTAACACATTGACAAGGTAAATGTAACATGTATGTAGTTTATTTGTACTGTATGCAAACTGTATGTTTCATTCTGAGAAAGATCAGGGTCAATCAGGAACTGCTACAGCCATGTCAGCCATGTTGTTTTATTTTAATCAGCACCCATTCCACATTGATCCCACAGAGGATCTAATCATGTCAAAGGTATATACAGCAGGCCTACTGTAGGCATACTGTAAAAAACTCAGTAACAAGATATTCTTGAATATACTTTATTCCGTTCATTGAGGAAATTCAGTGATTTGAGAAAGTAGAAAAATATTCCCATTGATGTTTACTTTTTCTATAAATTCAGTCAATGTCAGATAAAGACAATGTGCTCTGCGGGTTCCCTTCTGATGTCATGCTGTATTCTAACGGCAGGTTCATTCAAAATCCAATATACCAATATGCCAGGTCCAATACAGACTTTTACAATTCAGAATAAATAATGTTGTACTTTTACATCCCAGTGAGTAGACATATGGTAAACAGTTTTACAACAAACAAGATTTAAATCACAATGATACAAAACACTGACTTGATTCAAAGGATGTTAGTGTATATTTGGTGGTTTCTGTGTATCTAGAACAGATGTATGCATGCTGATTATAAATAGCAGAGTTCTGTATCTGTCTTCTCAGCATACTGTATCTTGACGGTTGTGCATGTTGATGTTCAGGTGGTGATGGAAGTCCATGTCTCGAGCTCCACTAGAGACAACAGTAACGGGTCACACAGATAGATGCTCCATCTGGAAGAGACAAGCACAGACTATTAGTTCAACAACATCATCTCTGTCCAAATGATGATGCTGTAAATGTTCAACTATTGTGTCTTGGATGAGCATAGAACTTTGAACTTGGAGGGGTATTGCTGTCACACCCAAGGCTATGAATTGTCCTTTCCTTTTGTTCTCTAGCAGTCAGCGTGTGTGTATTATACAATACAGTTTATATTGTGTTTCAAACCGACTGTTACAAAACAGTTTATATTATGTTTTGAACCGACTGTTACAATACAGTTTACAGAGGTGTGGACTCGAGTCACATGGCTTGGACTCGAGTCAGACTCGAGTCACAAATATGATGACTTGCAACTCGACTTTGACTTTAACACCAATGACTCGTGATTTAACATGGACTTGAGCCTTTTGACTCGAAAAGACTTGATACCCTCCCCAAGCCCAAATATGAAAAATGATGTTATTTAAAAAAGTGTGCAGTGCATCAACTCTTCATTTAACGGATTACAGTTTGAATTGGACAGCAACCAATCAAATTGTGGCAGCTGAGAAAAAGTTGTGTGGCAGTGCAGAGGAATGTCAGCGGGTGAATTCAGATGGAGCCCTTGGAAAAATGATACCCCAAATTATTATTTTCGGATATAAAGACGATGCTGTATCAACAAAAAAAGGATTGCAACTTGTAAAACATGTGGGGAGAAAATTACAGACGGAGGCGCAACAATTTACAACTTTGTTCGACATTTGAAGCTGCACCCATGTATTTCCATGGAAATATAACATTTATTTGGAAAGTAATAAATATATAGATATTTTTAAAAGCATTCATGATTTGCATTAATGTATAATACTAACTATTACTCTTGTTAAAAATATGAAATGGAATTACATTTGGATAAGAGCACATTATGACTTGTTTAGGACTCGAAACTCAAAGTTTAGGACTTGAGACTTGACTTGGACTTGCCTGTCTTGACTTGGGACTTGAGTGCTAAGACTTGAGACTTAATTGTGACTTGTAAAACAATGACTTGGTCCCACTGACAGTTTATATTGTGTTTCAAACCGACTGTTACAATACAGTTTATATTGTGTTTCAAACCGACTGTTACAATACAGTTTATATTGTGTTTCATCCGACTGTTACAATACAGTTTATATTGTGTTTCAAACTGACTGTTCAACCAAATATAATTTTCAAGAACAGCACACCAAACACACCAAACACAAAGCTACTGTCAAAAACATGGTACTTTTCTATACATTATGCATACATTTCACTACATACAAACTCCAGGCTTGCAGATGAAAAGAGGGCTCTGAGTTCTAAGTTCCCAATGTACTCGACAGCAACAAAGGGCCACAACAATGCCCCCTGACATGAGTCACCGTCATATCACACTGAGCTTTCCACGCATTGTTCCCCTCACCTTCTCACATGTATTGTCTTACATGTTATCCTTAGAAGCTTATAAGACGGCCAGGTTTTGTGCTCGGGACACTAGGCCTGGCAGAGTCTATGTGTTACAGCCGCTTATTATTCTCTCATAAGGTGATGATGAGGCGATGGAGCTGGGTAACGCCTTATTTGATCCCCCTTACACCCAGCCCAACCTGGGTTCAGATCGCTCGTACAACCCCCCAACATCACCACCCTCTTACCCGACAATCCCTTTCTCCAACAAGGTATTATGCTATCACGTTTCCTGAAACTATAGAGGCTGCTGACAAGCATCGGAGACTCTGTTAGCTTTTGTGAGGCCGTAGATTAAAGTATGTACCATGTTGCTATAGCAGCTGAGGCTACTGGAGGTTCAACAGAGATACAACTGAATATTGTGTTTTCTATATATATATATTTGTTAATTTAACCTTTATTTAACTAGGCAAGTCAGTTAACTACATTTTGCAGTAGCTTGGTGGTAGTTGAAGTAAATTCAAATCATGGTAGTGTTTTCAGTAGTTAAGTCTTTACTGAAGACTCATCTCTTCTCTGGCCCAGGGGTGTGAAGGTGTCTCTGCCTAGCCAGCTCCCCTCTCTCCACTGGGATTCTATGCCTCTGACCCTATTACCGGGGCTGAGTTGAGGGAGAGGTTGTTGTTTCCCCCCAATATGTGTCAATGGCTTGCCCCCGCATCATGTATTGCCAGGCCTTTTTATGCTATACTTGACTTGAGTGGGTTGACACGTTATCTTCCTGTCCGGTCTTGCGCCCCCTCAGGATCGTCTGGTTGGGAAGATCTTCGTTGTCTCAGGGTAATAAGTTGGTGGTCTGTTGATATCCCTCTGGTGGTGTGGGGGCTGTGCTTTGACAAAGTGGTTGGGGCCTGGTTGGCCCTGTCCAGGCGTATCGTCCCCCGACCCCCCCTGTCGCAGTCCCCGGTATCATGCTATATATGTACTGGGGGCTAGGGCTGCATTTCTCCTGTCTTATCCTAATTATCCCATCTCTCTCTCGCTCTCTCTCCAGATAGTCGGCCGGCCAGATTGGACCAGTCAGACAGCTGGCGAGATAGTACCAGTCGACCGGATGGTCAGATAGTTGGCTGACCAGATCGGAGTAGTCGGCCAGCCGGTGAGATAGGACCAGTCGGACAGATGATATAAGTAGGCAGGCCAGATAAGACCAGTCAGACAGATCGGACAAGTCTTTTAGATGGCCAGTCCTATCTTGCCAGTTTGGACCAGTAGGCCAGATAGGACCAGTTGGCCAGCCGGCCCTCCAGATGAGACCAGTCGGCCAGCCATCCAGATAGGACCAATTAGCCGGCCGGCCAATTAGGAACGGTCAGTTAGGACCACTCGGCCAGATAGGACCAGTTGGCCTGCCATATATGCCAGAAAGCATAAGTCACCTGGCCGGCCAGATAGGATAGGACCAGTCGGTCGGCTGGCCAGTTAGGACAAGGTAGCCAGTTGGCCAAATAAGAGCAATCTAACGGCCAGATAGGACCAGTTGGCCAGTTACGACCAGTCACCCAACTGCTCTTTATTTGGCTGGCCAGCCGACTTCCCCTTTCTGGCCGGCCAGCTGGTCCCATCTGGCCAGTTAGTACCAGTTGGCCAGATAGGACCAGTTGGCTGGCCAGCCCTCCAGATAAGACCAGTAGGTCGGCCAGATAGGACCATTCAGCCGACCAGCCAGTTAGGACAAGTCGGCCAGTCGGACAGATAGGACAAGTAGGCAGGCCGGCCAGATAGGACAAGTTGGCTGGTCGGACAAATAAGAGCAGTCAGCCGACCATCCAGATAGGACCAGTCGGCCAGCAGGATAGGACCAGTTGGCCAAATAAGAGTGGTCGGCCGGTCATATAAGACCAGTGAGCCAGCCAGATAAAACAAGTCAGTAATTTACATGTCAATGAATTTGAG